>NC_069112.1:40634718-40935545 GCF_025612915.1 Magallana angulata
TCTTCGGAACCTTAAACATTTTTTTTAAGTTTAATCTTTAGATTTTGATAAAATATTTTATTTTAATCCTTACGGGTTTTATCCTGGTGTTTTAATTTATAATACAGGAAAAATACAGGAAAAATATGCACAATTTCGATACGTATATGTAATAGAAGTGATACCAAAATTTTTTTTTTTTTAAATCCTGTATTCTGATCTAGAAATTAAACGTTTAGAGACTAATTTAAAGTGTCCATACAAAATGTTATGGCTGAAATAATATCAAAGCCTTATTAATGATTACAACTTTTAATTTTCTCACATTCGTTTTGTGCCAAATTAATGCTGTACATGTTGAAGGAAATATCTTTTTTGAATTGGCATCCAAAACTTTTTTAATCGCACGCTTTGCATATCTACCGCCCAGGACGAAATTTGGTCCAACTTTGATTTCACCCCCCCACCCCCCCCCACCCTTCCCCCTTATTACTCGTTAAATGCTAATTTGATAAAACAAGCCAATTTTAATCTGCATACATTGAATAATAAAGAACCTTTAGCAACTTTGCAGTTTATACTTAAAAGGTTGGAAGCTGAGATTTTACCATTAAATAAACCAGACATTACTGAAAAGTATCATTAAGTATCTTAGATTGTATAGCAAAAAGTGTAAAAGGTTAGCAAACCTTTAACTCATTTGCCAAATTATATGAAATGTCTTACACCATTTTTTACGCAATCGATTAGACCTTAATTTAAACATAATATTTTTTTTTAATGAAACAATGAAAGCATGACATATGTCAATCCTATTTAAAAAGGTAACGTGAAGAAAAATAATGATGTGTATATGCTTAAACTTTCTATATTCTTTCATTAATTTTCTGTATGCAGAAATGCAATACCTATCTTAAATCAACTTGAAATTGATTTTATCGTATAAATTCATGTACCCGGAAGAGAATTAGAATTGTTATTTATTTTAATTGTTTGCATACTACTTGCATTTAAGTGTCCCCATGGTTTTTTCAAAATGTCGGTATACATGTTCTTCGTTCTAAAAATAGCGATTTTGTCATTTTGAATCATAATTTTCCATTTTTTTTCTTCTAAACGTTCACTCCACTTTAAACCTTTCAAAGAAACCTGGCAACCGACAAAAGAGAGAGCAAAACGAAGATAAATCAGACTTTTTTTTTTAAGTGGTCCTCTATTTACTTATATGACCTAAATTTCAATATACAACACCAATAAATCCACAAAATAAAATATTTTTTAGTTTAGATTTTTTTTTTGTTTAGATTTTGCGGGATTCGAGCTATGAACAATGTGCTGCTGTTAATAAGATTACACAGGTTAGTACAACTTTATATCATGGAGTATCAAATACATGCAGCATATCATTAAATCAAATCATATGTTTGATATAAACCCGAAAAAAAATTCTAAAAAAAGTTTGCCAGGTAATGTTAAAAATAACTGCTTTGCAACTACGATGGCGCCTGTGTTATGAAGGCTAATGTTAGGTAAAATGACTGTTACATGTGTATGTTGTTACGAAACCAAAAAAAGAATCATTGTACACGGCTTGAACTACATCTTTATACTAAACGTTTATTGAAAGGTTTAAAAGTAAAAAACCATTCAAAATACATGTATAAATGCTAATGTTAAGATAAGCATTTTTTTAAGAGAGAGAGGGGGTCACAGAAATGTTGATCTTTTCATGAAATATATACCAAGTGTTCAATTTCTTACTGTATTTGATGTTATTGTCAATACATATAGTTGATTGTAATTAATGATGATGCAAGTCAATATCTCTACTTTTGATTTGGAAATTGACACAGATGTCCTTTACTATCGCAACATGCATTTAAGGTACTTCACTACACCTTCAAATAGTTTCTCAAAAAAATTACTTGATTATGATAGAGAGCATGATGGATAAGAAGTATATATATCAAATTGGCGAAAAAAATGTGCTATTTTGGATAAAAATGATATTTTAAAAATCTCCATTCAGTGAATATGAACAAAAACCACAGGTGAATTTGAACTCATGATCTGTGGTTCACAAGCTACAGGATACTCAAACCACTGAGCTATGACGATATACATCTAAATTGTCTCATACAAACAGATTACCCAAACATTAGAATCGCCATCTTGTGATGAAGTGTCTTAAAAAGTATAAGTCTAGGTGTAGTGAAGTACCTTAAATCAATTGATATATAAAGAAAACGCTTTGCAATGCTTTATTTACATTTGGATAATGTTGACAATGTATTTTGTGTTGGTCGCATATCAAATTTTTTATCTCTGTCTTTCACAAGGTATGTGCCATTATCAAAACATTGTTAAATCAATCATATTTCATATAATCAATTTCATATAGTTTTTTTAAAGTCTATAGTGTTTTATTTGGCGTTTACTGAAATTTGATTTTATTTTATTTTATGTAGAGAATCAGGTTCAAATTAGAATAATTTGGAAAACTTTACATGAAATATAAAAAAAAATGTTTACATCGATCTGATTTTGTTTGTTAACTTTAACTAAAATATCTTTCCTTTCTAGGATGAATCCCATCCGGACTATGTTGAACTATCAAATTCTACGTATGACAAAATACCAGATGTAAGTACAATGCAGTTTTTGGAGTGTTTGATGATCGTGGAATTTGTAAGATTGTATTCATCTTCTTTAAAAACAGACCTCGATATAAAACTTTACTCTCAAATGTAACTCTCTAATGTAAACATTATGGGATTTTTCCAAACTAAACAATATTTTATAGGTAAAGAAATTTAATTTGAAACTTTTTGGTATAAATCTGGTAGATAATTTATTCTGTACCTTTTAAATTCATGCATTCATAACGCAAGGAGAACCCCTTCGTCATCATTTTTTTTCAAGTATATATCTATAATGAATCTAATTTCAAAAAATAACAATAATAGTTATAATAATTATATGTAATGTAATACATGTTATTCAAAAACTTCAGGTTCGATTACATGCCATTTACTGTGACGTATATTTAACCATGGACATGCACTACTATATTAAAAAAAAATGCCGTCCTATTTTATCTAGCACCATTTTAATGGACAGAATTCTGCTAAGCTGAATGGATCGCAACACGAATATACGACACCGCTGGATTTTCGGGTAATACAATATTTATAGACATTTAGTTGAATGAAGATTAGTAAAAATGAAATAGCAAATATCACGTCGTCATTAACAAAACAAAAAGGATGTGTTAATTTTATCAAGCCTCAATTATAAAAAAAAAAACTAATAAGGTATTATTTAGATCATGTACAAAAATTTTAAGTGGTCTAAAATGGGAAGCGAGTTAGCATGATGATGTATGTATATATTTTTGTTAAAAATATCTAAGTCAGCGGAAAGATTTGTTTACGATATTTGTGTAAAGTTGAATTGCAGCTAAGCTTGTATGTACAATAAAAAGAAAATGAAACTGTACAAAATAATTTTCCTTTCTTCAAATCTTCAAATTTAAAAATGATTTTTCAAAAATAGTGTAAGTGTAGTTTTGCAGAATATTCATCTTCCTTTTTAGGTTATACATTCAGCTTAAGTTTTATTTAGTTTGTATTACATTTCGTGTAATGAATTGCTTCTAGTAAAAAAAAGATAATTGACTTTTTTGAAGTTTTTTTTTTTATTAGAAACTTTATTGAGATTGTGATTTGTGAACCTACATTTTATTTTTATTCATGTTCAGTTGGATAATACATCAATAAATAGATGTAAATTATTTTTTTTTTCATTATTTTGGATAAATAAACGTTTCGAATGAGGATATATTGTAAGAAATTGCATACCACATAATTTTTATCCGCTTTCATAATATGAAGATTGTAATGGTATTTTGAGATGAATTTTTTCACAGTCGAAGTCTTTATTTTTAACTCAATTAACGTTTTTGCACTCTTATCAATGGACCTTGTAGCCTCTGCATTCCTCTTCAAATGGGATAGGAGATTCAAATTAACAAATTAACCGGGACATGGTTTTATTTTTCATCAAACAGCCCAATTTTCACGACACGTAAAACCACAAGTACAAAAGGCATTTAAATCGACGACATGTGTGCTTGTAGGTCAGGAAATAGAGATTTTCAATGGGGTTCATAGTTTACTTCTCCAATACAAATAGTCACATTCTTAACACATGAGACGGCAAAACGTCGTTGATTTAAATGATTTGTCATTTTGACAATAGTCGGCGGATTTTTTTAATATATGTTGCGTGTTTTGATAGAATTAACAACAACTTTACAGCAAAAAAAAAAATAACATGAAAAGAGTAACAGTTTTAAATGGTGAAAAATAATAAATACGCACAAAATAAAATATCGACCTTTGTCTTTTACAAACAGTAAAGTTTTGTCGCTTTATAGTATTCGTTTATATTTATTTTTTATTTGCATCATTTTAAAATGTCTCAATTTGTGGAGATCCATATTTTACAGGACTATAGTCTACAGGATTCATTGGATTATGAAAAACCTATACAAGTTGTTCGCCCATTGAGTCAGTTGCAACCACAGAGACAACAAAATAATTATGTACCCGAACTTCCCAGAGTAAGCGAAAATTGTTTTTATTGTCTATACCGACCTGATTATAAAATGACTTGGCTTTTGTAATATGACATCCCAATTTATTACAAGACTACAATAAACATGACATATAGATGACATGATTTTTAAAGTTATTACTTTTTAACATTGACAGTTTAATGACATGAAATAGTTTGTCAACGTAAAACAGTCATTTTCCTGTGTATATCTAGAACAATATTGAATAACATGTACCTATTTTTGTAGAATAAAAAATCTACTACCTAATCTAATGATATTACATGTACAACCTTAAATCAATTTATTTTACAGAACCACTCACAAGATATCCACGGAAAAAGTTTGCCACATTTACAGGAACGAAATAGAATACAAGTATACTGTGCTTCACAT
Organism: Magallana angulata; assembly: GCF_025612915.1. NCBI lineage: Eukaryota > Metazoa > Mollusca > Bivalvia > Ostreida > Ostreidae > Magallana > Magallana angulata. Next base: position 40,639,712 of record NC_069112.1, read on the forward strand.
CTAACATTTAATTGAAATCTTAATTAATGGTTACTGAGATTCATAACCGAAAATAACCTTCAATTAATGGCACGGTTATTATAAATTTATAATAAATTACATATATATATATCCATATAATCTTCAACTTTTCAGGATACAACGCAACGTCATCAATTGGAAACCAAATTGCCTACCAACTTCTCTAAAAGACGCAAACGCCCTTTCATTGTCGCAGTGCTAGTTCTGACAATAATAATAATAGCAAGTGGTGTAGCAACCTTCTTGGTTTTTCACTTCAAGGAGCAAGGTAAAAATCGAACCGCTATGTAGAGACACTAGCATGAGGTATAAAACTTTATTTTATTTTTAGTAGTAAAAACAGGTTTTTTTCATATGTGATACAGATGACATCACAAACTCATACATGTATCAGCATCCGGGACTAACACATGTTATCAGCCCTTTAGGGCTGATACAGATTCGTATCACACCCCTTGCGGAACTCTGTCTTTTCTGCTTTCGGTTTTTATGCAATAAAACATTTGTTAAAGAAGTCATTTTCAATGCAGTTGAAAACTTCAAATGGTAGTAAATGTTTTGGAGCAGTTAATTTTAAAGCTGAGGAAATTTCGGTTCTGTACCTACATGTAGGGTAAAATAATAACATCTCATATTTCTATTCTATGCATGTACAAACGACTTTCAAATAATATTTTTTTCAAGTTGATTTTTTTTTCAATTGTGAATGTGCTTCTGTACTAGATTGTGAAATAGTAACATGATAATAATGAATAATAATTAATTACATTTAAAGCCCAATTTAATTGGCAATAAATCCCAACCAGTTTCGTAACTGTACATGGTTCATTGATACTTAACTTTTTAAATGTACCCAATTAGTTTTGAATCAACTTCACGCAATAATAATTCTGGTATGCATTTATTTGTTTTAAACTAGACAAAAGCAACACTGATGGCCAACAGCAGGATACAACAGGAGGTACGTACGCTATTTTTATGACGGATTATACAACAACAAAACATGCATATACATGTATTTCTAATTGATCAGATCTTTTTGATAAGTATGCACCTGCATTATGATTTAATTAATGATCCGAAGGATTTATTTTTATTGCCTAAAAGTGTTTCTACAAAGCCCGCGTTTTATAAAAAAAAAAAGAAGGTCTTTACAAGTGAATCGAATTATTTCATGATCATTTCGTTTTTGGAAATGATTTGCAAGACATGACCAGTATTTTTATTTTAGAGACAACATCGACGAGTCTACCAATGTCAGGTCGCACTTCAACCACTATGACAACTAAGACTGCATTCGTATCATCTTCGGTTATCGCATCCACACTTGCCCAAACGATGGCACCTACAACAGTTGCCAAAACAGAAGTTGTTACAGCATCAACCGCACCAACAACTGTTGTTCCCACCACATTTATTACAACAACATTAAGCCCAACAACCAGAACCGTTGCACAAACGGCAAATCCATCTTCAACAGCCTCCCCGACAGGTTTGATGAATATTGTAAATTGCACTTTAGCTAAACTGGATATTGTTAAGGTTTTTTTCATTCAACCTTTGAGACATATCATTTGATAAGTTCTGTTACATTCTTTTGGTTTTCTTGGTGAAGTAAATTCTAATTGCAAAGTATGTTAATTGTTGTTGTTCGGATTTTTTCATAACGCTTGCGTTGCTATCTTTCAACCAAACATGTACATGTATTTAATGTCAAAACTCAGAAGTATACGCCAACAAGAAGAATCAGCATATTTAAAGTGACTTGTATTTAACAGGTATGTTCAAGGATTGTAAAGAGCTGAAGTTAAATGGCTACAGCAATAATGGCGTTTACTCTATATACCCATACCTTCCGGTAACAACGTCAGTCAGAGTTTACTGTGATATGACGACGGATGGCGGTGGATGGACGGTATGGGGGTTTCTTCTTTATCTGATAGCAACTATAACCAACACAAAATATTAGAATAGTGGTTGAATATAGAAATTTAAAAGTCCCCTTGGTGTATGGCATTGAACCGATTATCAAAACAAAATTATTGTTTGAAACACAACAAAAAAGGCATAAAAAAATGCGTGTTTTTAAATCACAGGGATTGAATTAGAAGCCGGAGTATACATGTATATATTGAAGCATGTTTGTTAGGGAAACATCATGTCAGTCAGTCAGAGTGTACTGTTATATGACGACGGATGGCGGTGGATGGACGGTATGGGGGTTTCTTCTTTATCTAATATCAACTATAACCAACACAAAATATTAGAATAGTGGTTGAATATAGAAATTTAAAAGTCCCTTTGGTGTATGGCATTGAACCGATTATCAAAACAAAATTATTGTTTGAAACACAACAAAAAAGGCATAAAAAAATGCGTGTTTTTAAATCACAGGGATTGAATTAGAAGCCGGAGTATACATGTATATATTGAAGCATGTTTGTTAGGGAACAATTCCTTGGTTAATCTTTGTTACACTATACAGTGATCTGAACTTCTAGGTTTTTCAGCACAGAAGAGACGGATCTGTAAACTTTTATCTTCTTTGGGACAATTACAAAAAAGGATTTGGAGAGCCAAACGGAGAGTACTGGCTTGGTATGACAATTTTAAATTTTTGAAAATAACTTTAACAATTATATGTAAAACTACTTATTTGTTTTGTCTTTCAAGAGTTTTTATCCCTTTTTTTTCTTATTGTGTTTTTTTAGGTAGAAGGTAAAATTTTAAAAAGGTCTTGTTAAATAAATAAAATTGTGATTGTTAACATTAAATATGATTGTCAGTTGTATAAATACCTTTTTATTCAGGAAACGATCATCTTCACCAGCTGACATCTTTGGGAACTTCAGATTTTTACGTACGTCTCGAGAAATTCACTGGGGGATGGGCGTATGCAAAATATAACAACTTCACTGTAGCTGACGAATCAGATGGATACAGAATGAGATTGAAAGTCGGATCTTATCGAGGAAATGCAGGCAAGGACAAACAATCGTTTATTCTTTTTGGAAAAACCTACAAAGAAGCATATTAATTATTCGATAAGGTGTAGTTTCTGCCCCCATTTCTATAGATTGGAAAAAAATCATATCATTTAGATGTTTTGATAAAACAAAAAACTGAATGTTCGAGTTACACAAATTTAAAAGATTTCTTCATTGTGCTTTTTTGACGTTCGCTGAATGGACCATTTCTCGCATATTCTGAAAACCAGGAAAAATTCATCAGTTTTTCTTTATACCTATTACGGGGCGCTCTTTCCCGCACAGGACTAATTCTGGGCCAATCTTGAGCTTATTCTCTTGTTGTTGGACCCAGCCTCATGAAACCTCCAACAAGCCAACACGCAATTTATTTTTCAGTCTTTTATATAGACTTTACATAAAATATACTTTTACGTTAGTTTGGTATGCATCAGCACCGAGGGCCTGATTCCAACTGACTATATTTTACAATTCCGAATTATATTTAATAAACAATAGAATAATACAATGAAGGATTAATATAATATGTACAGAAGTAAGCTTAATTATCAAACACCTATTGATTAAGTAAACCATGCCATTTAAGCAGTATCGTAACGCCTCCAATACTATTTTGTAAAAGTCCACTAGGGGTTATATGGAGTGTTATGATATTTAATTTCTATAGATCCTCGAGATCTTTATTCCAGCATGCCCACACCTGGCGGTTGCGCTAGCCAAGGTGTTTCCGGCATGTCTCCACCTCTACATGGGAAGTAGGCCGTATCCCAGTCTGTATAAAAAGAGGAGGCAGAAAGACAGCTTGCAGATGACTACTCTTTATTTTGATATAACAATTTAAAATGACATTTTAACAATATTAACAATATTAATTACCATGAAACTTATCAACATTAATATTAATTACAAATATCTCTGAAAATAAAATATTATTTAAACCCTCTGAATCTACAAATGTATAAAAAGAGGAGGCAGAAAGACAGCTTCCAGATGACTACTGGAGAGCCGTGTTTCCCGCACCCCCATTTTATACGCACAGACAGTGCGCTACAACATTTTCCTCCTAATAAGTAAATGCAATCAAGTGCATACTAATGATCTGACGCACCATGGTCAGTAGTAGCGTTTTTTTAGATTTTGACCCAGCGTCGACAGGCTTATCACTGGACTAAATAACACAGTTCTCCAAGAACATAAATAAACATACGCTATCTATATAACGCTTTATGCTTTAACCAATTTCTAGTATGTCCGTTATGATAGCAGCATGTACATAAAAGGATTAATAATATCAAAGATGAAGTGTCAATAAACATGAACAGAAATCAATAAAAAGATTAGCTGTCCATCTCTGACTCTGACTCAGGTAGGATTAAGGCTGTGCTGAATTAAAAATGTTTAAAACAGTTGTCAAAATAGAATAAAAGTTTTTTGTACCAATTAACACAAAGTCCGAAAAAGTTAATTTACACAATAATTAAAAATAGTCCGAAATATTGAATTTCACACCGTGACATATCCAAGAGTAGGAGGTATAGAGCGCACCCTTGCACCAAAACAATTTTCACATATATATTAATGTTCATATTATTTTGCATGTCATATCAAAGAATGGTGTTGGAGAAAACATGCCCTCAAAATCATTTTTTTTAAACTGATGGAATATACACATGTACCCGATTTCCGGCTGAATACGTATACCTCATTTTTTTTTTAAAATATCACATTTCTGTTACGGCAGTGATTAGACAACTTATCTTTATAAATCTGATATAAATATGTTATCCATTCTTTACGCAAATTTCTAAAGCTCTATTCAGTTTGAATTCTATGGCGTTAAAACTCTTTATCTTGCACATAGTCCTTTAGAAAAAAAAAATAACTATATATAATTATTGTAAAAACAAATCATTAAATAGTTTGACAGTTGGCCAAATGATACACGCCAGATCTCGTCTATGTATAAATTTGAATTTTTTTTTTAGAAATGTACAAAAATCTTTTTCCTAAAATCACCTGTGGGGAATACCCTGTGAGTGTTATATAGGTACATGTATACTGATCCTGGACCATCACATTATCGTTTCCTCCTCTTTAAAGTTATTATTAACGAACCCGTTTGTGATTATGAATGAAAATCAACAACAACAATATGTCTTTTTTTTCATTCCGTCCTATACAAACTATGTTTAATGATATGACCCTGGCCTAAGCAAAGACACGCTGCGATTTCATCTGTCGTTATCTGATTCCTAGCGTTTTAACAGAAATGGGTAAATGGGTTTGGGTTTCTTCTTCGTATAACTTTCCTTTTTTTTAACTTTTATGTCACAGGAGATTCCATTGAAAGCCATGGGACTACCAATACAAATGGCTACAAGTTCAGCACATCCGATATAGATAACGATTTTGCTCCCGCAAGCTGCGCCTTCGCACGTCAAGGGGCATGGTGGCATAACGTCTGTACGTGGGCAAACCTGAATGGTATCTATGGAAACGGAAGTTGTATAGTCAGTGGGAATTGTAACTTTTGGTATTCGCTGACCAACAGCTATAGTGGAGTCAGGACGTCCTTTATGATGGTTCGACGTGTTTTATAATGCCGATGATGTTTCTCTAATGGATTTATATATGTTCATAAACAGGAAATAGGAAATATAGGAATTTTCCTGTTTTATTACATAAAGAAGTGTTAGATGTACCGGAATGAATATAATATCGCTTTCTAAAACATCCAATTCATTTGATATTTGACTTTTGTACTTATGAGTAGTTGGACTTTCAGAATAACATAACATATGTAATTAATGCTTATCTCAACACGATTATGTATAATAACGAATTGTTCGTGTGATAGACAGTATAGACACAACTATGACGTGAAGTTTTTGCTTATGTATAAAAGGTAATGTAGAAAAGCACAAATTAATATCACGTTTTACTTTTGTGTAAAATACTTTCAAAACACAGTTTAGTTGTATTACAACGTTTAATGATATATATTTACAACATCCAGTGTCTTTGCCTGTGATAACACTTCGAATCGATTTTGTACTCTATAACCCATAATACAAATGACGCCAAATCGAGGCTCCAGCGGGGTTTGCTTATTAATATTTAAATATGTAATCGTACGATGGCTTAAAATTATATAAATATAAGTAATAAGGAATGATTCTTTGAATATTATGAGATGATAATTTCGGTCGGGTGTGATCAAATCTATCATAAAGCCCTTTGGGCTTTATTGGATTTGATCACACCCCGACCGAAATTATCACCTCATAATACTCAAAGAATGATTCCTTATTCTTTATTTGTAAACTGTGTGTCGGAGAACATTATCATATTTATTAAATTTATCGAATGCATAATTGTATAATTTTAAGAGGTTCTTTGTTAGAATAGATAATTTATTTTAGCAAATCGTTTTTTTGAATTATGATAATTTCTTCCATCAGAACATATTAGTGTTTGCCAAAGGAAGTTTACATCAGATAGGAAAAAATATAGGTAATCACAGATTGCAAAGCTCACAGAGACGAATCATCTCCTTAATGTGGCATCGCCTTTATTAGAGCCACTTATTATATTATATGAACGTTTTGGTATTGGATATTCATGCATACTGTAGTGTGAATTGACACAATATCGTTTATCATATGTTTTAAAAAAATCATAATGTTTGATAATCATGTTAATTTTTATACGGTATTGTGAGATACATTGTTTATCATTACACTAATATAAAATACGATCTTGCATCTTATGATACTATACAATATTGTGTCATATGATACATTATATTATTATTATTCAGTTTTAACAGATAACACATTTTGTGTTATCTCAAGTCAATAATAAAAAAGGTACTTAATTTACAGAAAACAACAGCTGCCCTGTTCTGTCCTTTCAAAAGTACACCAGCAGACTTTACACTGACCAAAGTGATTTCTGGCATAGACCTAGGCTTGTTTTTCATCAAGAGGATGGATTGTTGTATTCAATTTCTGCAGTTGAAAAACAAATACTCTCTAGCTTCATGACGGGCATTTCTAAATCTTTCTCTTGAATACAAAATTCATTTCAACAGAGCTACAAGCATAACAGTTATGGATGTAGGTGGAATAAGTAAGAGCCATATAATGAAGCTACCAGCCACAAGTCAAAGTTGTCCTTAAAATAAAATTCTAATTTTGTAAGAGATGAAGAGAAGAGATATATCGTAAGTCCAATTCCTGATGATTTAGTTGATCAGGCGAGTTGTTTTATCCCTGTTCAATCCAAATTAAATCAAATTCTATTTAAATTATCCATATTTGTAAATGCATATAGCCAATATTGATTGAAGAAAATCTTTTCGGTAGCAATTGAAAGTTAAACAAATGTTCTTTGCTAGAATGACGATTAATGATATTTTCTATCATATATAAAGAGTGATTTCTGTACATTTGTCCATAAGGCTGAATTTGACAAACATACATACATACCCACAGACACACAGCATCATCATTGCGATATCCTCTTCGTAAAGAGCTACGGGACGGGAATACTGCACATTTTCGGAATATCAGACACCCGACTGCGGACTGCTGACTGCGGACCGCAAACAAAAGACTGTTCTTGTGGAACGTATCAAAACACGTTTTTAAACTTAATTAGAATTTACCTGTTCACGCCGCCGGTTTTTTTTTTTCGTTATTTTCTTAGATAAAATTGATACATTAAAGGAAGATTTCGTGCATTGTCAGCTCTATATATTGGGCAAAAAAGGTTTGTGTTTCATAAATATTATAATACGTTTAAAATACTTATAATGCAGTTGTATATGCATAATTTATGCATTTATTAAGAATGGACAAGGTGTTTGCTTAAATCGGAGATGGTATTGTCTACAAACAAGTCCTGCTACAATATCTACAACATATGCCAATTTTGTTCTTGGATGCCGCCATACACTGCTTAAAATTTTATATTTTTTCAACTTACAAATTGTTCGTTCTACAAGTGTTCTATAAGATGATACAATTTTATTAAACTTTCGGCGCTTTCTTTGTTCTTGATGATTTCTTGTAACTATTTGGTGTTGAGAAAAGGGTGTTATAATTGGATATCTGTTTGGATATATTTTGTCACCTAAAATGAAACAGTCTAATGGGAAAGGGAGGTCTCTTCCAATTTTGTAGGACATTATGGAATACTGCTGAGCGTCGTTTTGAAGTCCAAGAAACCCACTTTTTAGATGACGAATCAACCCCGAATTGTCAATTATGATTTGTGCATGTAACGCGTGATAATTTCTATGACCAGAGTAATACGGTCTTTGTGGTTCCGTTCTGGGACAATATATTTCGACTGATGTTCCGTCGATTGCACCAACTGCATTTGGTAATTTTGGCCAAATATGTATCATATCCCGCCATTCATCAACTGATGGCCACGTGATAAATGAATTTGCTACAGCATGGAATGCAGGCATTAACTGGTCAATTTCTTCATGAATTGTTGTGGTACTTACATCAAACAGTTGAGACAAGAAATTGTAAGATGGATAACATCTCAACCAAATCATAAATAAAAGCGTACGGTTTTTTTGGTGACAGATTATGGCCAGTCATTTTCCTACCCATAGCGTTAGTTATTTTCTGCACAAGGTTTAGAAAAGTTTCAAGACTCTCGCCTGTTATCTCATAAAAGCCATAGGAATGGTCTGAAAACATGCAGAATATATCTCTTCCTTGCCACACACCTGGTTCACCTGTACAAAGACGATGTCGCACATCCACCAAAGGATCAGGTGGGGGTTTAGTGATAATCATCAATATTGATAAAAATTGTTTAACAATAAAACAATCGGGCGGACACGAAGCAAAAGCTGGGAGAGCTGCAACCACAACATCAAAATCCATGTTTACCTGAAATTGAAACAATTCTTAATAAAAATTACCTGTTTTATATTTCCATAGTTTATATTTACCGGGGGATTGGAGGAAGATTGGGGGGGGGGGGGGGGGGGGGGGGGGTAGCAAGAGAGTTACTGAATCAATTAAAACTATTGGGGTCAATTATCGTTGGTTGTTACTATTTAATGAGAATGTTATATTTGCTAATATATGTACATATAATGTAGGAAGATTACTTGCATTTCATATTATTTGACACCCCCCACCCCCACCCCCCCCCCTAGGTTTATTTGCTGGTGAGAGTAACAAACGAAATTCTAGAACATTATGGCATCACAATTTAATTGATTCTAGGTTATTGGGGTTTTTATGGAAGTCTACGGGGTCTATGTTAAATTAATATATTTTTTTAGAAATCCATTTAATTCGTAATTCTAATTTAAGTTACAGTTGGGTCAAGACCCCAATCAATCTTAATGATCGCATTCATTCATTGAATATACTTTTCTATACTATCATAATAAATAAATAATATTACTAATATAATTTAAAACGAAATAAATAATTACATCCTTTGTGTTGAGTTGAACGGATCCTAAAAAGATTAATTGATTGCATTCGTAACCTAATATTATTTAAAATCCTTCACAAAATTAACACCCTTTACTCTAAATACAACCAACCTTTGCTTACATTTTTTATTACTTTTGATATGACCCTTTAGTTTTTTGTTTGTTTGGTTTTTTTTTGTACCGCTCTTCCTATTCTTTCATTCCGCTCAATTTCTTCCGAGAACACGGACTTACTTAGATATGGATGATTTGCCAGATATCCAAGATGGTAAGCTTTCATTTACATGTAATCTTTTTTATCAATATCTAAATACATATATGTATTTTATTTTCTATTGAAAACGACGTGCATTTCATTTTTATAGTGAACACATGCACAGTACATGTTAAATACATTTAAATAGATATATCATAAAAATGAAAATTGTTCGAAAATATTCAAAACTGTGAATTGTCATATGCTTAAGTTTAAATGATAATAAAATAAAAACCGACCCTCTCTCGGCAACAGTAAAATACAAGTGATTTCACAAGAGAAAAGGCCAATAACTCTTTTTTTTTTAAAGACAAGGCTTCCACCCGAACACCCCTCGCAAGTGCAAACTTGACGGAGGCGTTATCCCTTCATGCTTATCTATGATTAAATATAAAATAATAATTTTTGAAAGACATCTCCTTATTTCAATATATTTTTAACCATAAAAAATTAATAAGCATTGAAGTACATTTAAAATTCTATCAATCATATTTTTTAATTGCAGATAATTTCGAACATCAACAGCCTTTGGTAAATGTAAAACGAAAACGGGTGGTAAAGTTTTGCGATCAGGAAATCCTGTTGATGTTGAGGAGCGACCAGACTTATCCATGTGCTTGGCTCCAAATACACAAATCGATGATTGATAACATCCATCAGCTTCCATTAGAAACGCAGAATTTGTACAATTCCTCTAATGCAAAACAAATAAAAGATAGGCTTTCTACAAAATTATCTAAATTGCTGTCTGTATCAACCTCGATATAAAGAATATCACGATCAGGTAGTTTATATATTGTTTAAATAGAACTCTTTGTAATGTTCAAAATTATTTCTAAATAAATGTTCATATAAAATTCAACCAGCTTCAATTTTATAAATATAGTTGATAACTATTTTTGTATTTTTTTAGGAATGAATTGAAGAAGGTAAGGGACATAGAAATCAAATTAGCACAACCTGTTCATAAAAAACAGACCGGGGTACGTGCGACCACTGATTTGAACGAATTGGATGTAAGATCTCAAATGATGCAAGATCTGTTCTCTTCCGAAGAGGATTTGAATGAGGCCAATTCCGATTCGTCTACGCCTGCTCCTTCAAAATCTGCATCTTTGACCGGTCCGTCTACATCTACGTCTTCATCTTTGCCCGGTTGGTCAAAATCTTCATCTGTGCCCGGTTCATCTAGATTTTCATCTACGCCTGGTACTTCTAGACCATCACCATCTCAAAAAGGAGTTCGCACACGGCCACTTCTGAGCGTTATGCGGGAAAATCAAGAGGCGTATAACATTTTTATAACAAAAAAAGTACCAAAACTTCTTAAAGCTCTTGGTGTTGACTCTGACGAGTCTGCTTAATTTAATAAAACACTTGAAGAACTCGTTTCCTGTATATTTTTTAATTTCATTAAAAAGGGATACATTTCCTCTACTTGTTATAATATGTATAAACAATTTTGCGGTATTTTTTTAAACATTGATAACGTTTCGGTCAAATATGTCGTCAAGTATCATTATGGAATATCTTGAAATTACTTCGAAAACATAAAAAATATTATACATTATATACGTGTACCTTAAATTACGTGAAATTAATCTTTAAAAATATCATAATTGAAAGAAATCAACATGCTTATTCTTATAAACAACGCACCCGAAGTCAAAAATTAAGTTCAATGAAAACAATTTTTTGAACACATATTTTCTTCAATTTTCGTGTTTGACATGTCCCCTCAACTAAAAGGTCCGCAGTCCGAAGTCCTCTGTCTGGTGTCTGAGATTCCGAAAATGTTCATTAGGACGGATTAAATAAATACCGTTCTTTTTAAAATTTGAATACATAATTACTTGAAAAAATCATACAATACGTCTCACATTTTTCCTGCTGGCTTGCTTTAGCCCAACAAATTCATGTGATTGTCAATAATAAAAGCATAGCTATTACGAATTATAGCTACCAATCAGTGAAGAAGACCACAAGAAAACAATTGCTATTTATTATTATAAACATTACAGTATTTAAAAAAAGAAATTATATATATATATATATATATATATATATATAGATATAGATATAGATATAGATATTTCTGCCTACTTTCAGATATCTAAATATCAAGAGCTTGCTTTTTCATTTTTTTCAATAGGTATGCTCAAGTTTTTGTCAAAAATTGCTCGTATTTTCTGAAAATGAATGTTATTCGATCTTCGTTGGTTTGTTTTTGTCGAGAAATATTCAAAAAGGTTTGTGTATGATTGTATATAGAAAAAAATATGATAAAACATGTAAAACATTGCGGCCAATCAAATCAGCAATTTGATGAGTTATCTATTTACAAAACAAAACTTTAATTCAAATAAAAAAAAGAAATTACAACATCCTTCTAAATTACATGTTCTTTATATCTTTATATTTAACACTCCCTTCATACATAAGCAGTAGTCGAGTATGCAGTAGTAGAATAAATATTTTGTTTTTGTTTTTGGGGGTGGGGGGTTCCCCCTTTTTTTCATTACTTTTCTTTTTCAGCTGCCTTTTTGATTACTGATAATTGGTAGTTCTCATGAAAAGAAATAACAAAATAAAACACTTAATATGATATGTGCATTATGGCGCAATGATATTCCAAAACATTCAAGCAGATATTCAAATAATGAATACCTTGTAAGTTTACAATAATTTAAATTGTTTCTGTTTTACTAAAAAATGCTAACAATAACAAAATATTCAGCACAGATCAGCTTACAAAAAAAGGAGAATTTGGTAGAATAATATTCTGCAGGTCACACCATTTGTACTTTACAATTTCAAAAGAGAGTAAGACCAGGAAGAAAAATAAACTATTCAAAAAAACTTTCAATAAACAACCTTTTAGTTTAACTTCGTTTGAAGGCATTTAAACAGGCGGAGAAAAGTTTGTTGTGTTTTAATGTAACAAATATGTCTGAGGTATGTAACAAATTTAAACTAATAAGGCAAGACAAACACGTTCAAACATTTATTCGTTATATGTTGATGAATTATAACTTATATGATTATCATTTGTCTCTTCGGGTTATTTTTTCTTTTTTACATGGGTGTTTCTTATTAAAGTATCGTTGAAATATCAACAAAGTTGGCATGTTGTGAAATTGATAAAAATATCTCAATCATTTTTGTATCATGATCTAAAAATTGCATGCATAGTGCATTTTTCTGGGTCAGAATTGAGTTGAATGTGTTTATAGACTTGGGTCCTGAAAAAAAACATAACAAACGACTATTTTTTTCTTCTTCCGGATTGATGGTGTTGTCCTAGTTGTTGTTTAGTCAAAGGGATTTTCTTTTAAAATTCGCATTTAAATATTAAATGAAAAAAAAACACGGGTTATCGCTGATCTCGAAATAAGATCAAACTTTTCCACTTGTTTCATCCGGTTTAAGACAAGCTAAAAAAAAAGGCAATTTTCGGTTCAACTGTTTATGATGTTTTTTTTATTCATTGTATATAATGTTAGTGACTTTGGGATGCATCATTAATGTCAAAGACTACATTATTATATCGTCAACAATGCATATATATATATATATATATATATATATATATATATATATATATATATATATATATATATATATATATATATATATATATATATATATATGTGTGTGTGTGTGTACAGACATATGTAACTATCTTATTTACATTAAAGTAGAATAAAAAAATTATAAAAATAGTTATCAGTTAATCAGAAAATGAATGATAAAAGAAGTCTAGTACTTTTGCAGATTAAGAATGCATCGGTTGATATAGGTTAATTCTTACCAATAGATATAATAAACATGATTCAAAAGTTAAGTAGTTCATATCGGATTGTACATCAGATAATATAAAGGCTAAACAATAGGTTAAAAAAATCATTTGCCGAGGCTTTTTCTTCCGACAACTCTCACAAATTTTTTCAAACCTTCCTCTGAAAATTACGAAAAATTATAAAGCATGTCAAGTGCCCAGCTATTTATTCAAAATCTTGAAGATAAAACAAGAAGATTCTATATATGTGCATGCTACTTGCTACGCGTTGTCATCCCTTTTTCTGTTAATAATAATTGACTTTGGTCAAATTATATTTTTCTATTTTCTGTAGATCACTTATACATCAACGAATGACGCTAAAATTTCGTTGCCTATCAAAAATTACTTCAGCTCACTACAGCATTGTAAACATTAAAATCGAATATATTTTTTATGAGAATTTAAAAAAAGTTGACAGATTTAAAGCTATTTATATATCTAATCTTCACGTGGCTTTGAAGTCATTTCTAAATGTCGGTAAATTTTGGGGTTTTTTTTCTATAAATAGAGATTAAATCATTTTAAATCTTAAATGTCCCATTTTATTCCTCTAAATGCAAATCTTACCTAAAACTCTTTCAAAAAAACCTGGCAATTGATATGATAGATATGCAACACAGAAGTATATCTATTTCCATCTTTTCCAAAAAGTTCTTGCATTTTCTTGAATGACTTAAATCACAATATACGACCCAAAAAATTGAAGAAAATCAGTAAAAAAAATTTTTTACGTTTTAATTGCTTTGTTTAGATTTCAAGAGATTCGAGTTATGAAAAAGTTGAAGCTGTAGAGGAAACAAATGAGGTCAGTGTAAAAAATTCATAAACGTAGTAGATTCTTGTATAAGTATCATTTAATGAAATAATTAGTTCCATGTAGATTCGAACAATAGTATTAATGATTTTATCAAGCAATTGTGAGGAAATTGTTTGTATATACGACAGTGTACTGTAGATTCATTTGAATTCGTGGAGGCCAGTTTTCGTGAATATTTTGCTTTTTCTTGGGGATGTAATTTCGTGGATGCGTCGGTTTTCAGTTTAGTCAGATAACTAACTCTTTCAATTTTTTTTCGTTTATAAGGGCTACCCACGAACACCACTAAAATTGAGTCACCACGAATTCTCAAGATTCCGCTGTATATGTTTCACTTTTACATTGGATAAAACAAAATATATGTCTCTGAGTCTGTGAGGATAAAGCTTTCATTCAACAGGTCATAAATAATGTGTTGATGATAAGCCTTATAACTGAAAATCACAGCGATTAAAAGTCCCAAAAAACAAAACTATTTTTTTTAAATATACAAGATGTGTACGATATCGTACTTTCTTTCTGTCATGATATTTGATTATCGAAGTCATTATTTGTGGAGCATGTTTAGCACAGATAACGGTTTGGAATGTTTTATTTGATAGTTGACGATAATTTTTTTTCTTATAGAGAATCAGGGAACAAAAAACATTTGAGAAATAAACATGCGATAAAATAGTTCAGGCTTTGCAATCTTATTACTGAGTTGCATTTCTGCAAAGAATATTTTTTTTTTCTAGTATGAGCGGCATCCGGATTATGTAGATCTATCAGATTCTACTTATGATAGGATACCGGATGTAAGTATGTATGCATGTTAATTAATGTATTCATAACACAAAAAACACTCTGTTGTCGTGATCTACTTTATTAAAGAAAATGTTTTCGCATTAATCTCTTTGGAAAAAATAAATATCTGCAGGATATAAAGTAATTACCATTCCAAAGCATTCGATTTTTATTTTTACACAGCATTTAAGGTTGTCTTGAATTGTTATGACCTCTTTAATTCAATTAAAAAGAACCATATAAAGTAATTTAACTGTATTACTTTGTTTAAGCAACACTTTGATGGGCAAGATTATGTTGAGCTGAAAAATTCGTATAATGAATATACGACACCTTCGGATGTTCAGGTAATTTAACTGAAACTTCTCTCCAGTTTTTTTTTTTTATAAACGCAACAACATACAGTTCATTAACTACTATTAGAATCGTTGCTTATTAGTTAGAAGACCTAACATTTTATTAAGATCATATACGAATTTATGAATTATTCTGTCATACGGAGTAAATAAGTTTGATATTGTAAATTGATTCCAATCTATACCATTGCTGAGATTTATTCGTTCCTTTTTACTTATGATTTCATTTTGAATATATTAAATTTATGATATGGTACGCAGTTATTTGTCTTGTTCAACTGTATTACTGATTAGTTAAAATAAATTAGCATGTGCATTGAGCAGAATCGAACAAGATTTTTACTGCATTTTAAAAATGTAGCATGTCGCAGTATTTTATGCCGTACATATTAGCTGTCCACAAAAGCTCATACAAGTATTGCACTATTTTAACAATAAACCAAGTAGCATATGCGTATCTGTCTAGCTTGAATAGGGTAATTTTAACAGATTAACACAAAGACACTGTTTTATTTGTCTCAATAAAGTCCATTGTTCAACTTATGGAAAACGACAAGTATCGAAGGCATTTAAATATATAAGGTCAGAAGATGAGAGTTTGCAAGAGGGTCCATGTGAAACTTCCCCCTTGTACACACATATTTAACGATTGAGACAACAAAGCGTTGTGAATTTAAAGGGCCTTTTATTTCGACAATATTTGTATGACGAATGACTTTAACCAATCTTAATATCAGACAATACTTATAAAGAGCACAGATACATGCATATATTTTGACGCATAACAATAAAACAAGCGCATATAACTAAAACAAACTTATTTTCGTAAAAGCAATATCACATCTGATTTTACGCGTGAGAGGAATAGTTATAGTTATTTGTGATTCGTCTCATCATACATTTTTTTTTAAATTCCTGGGAGTGTTTCTTTTTACAGGATTATAACCTAAAGGATTCCTTGCAATATGAAAAACCTATACAAGTTGTTTGTCCATTCAGCCAGTTACAACCACCAAAACAACCAAATAATTTTGTACCCGAACTCTTTAAAGTAAGTGGCACTGGATTACACTCTCTATACCGACTCAATTACAAATTTGCACTTTGTTTTTGTTGTACGGTGTTATTATATAATGCTTGACTGAGATTTACAATACGAACGCGATATCGTTAAAAATGTTCTTAACGTTTTAACTTTGTAATATAATCATGTTTTAATGAAATAGCTATGCATCATTAACCAGTTTTGCTTAAGCATGACTTAAAAAAGACTGTATTAAACATATTTGTCAGACGAAAATTTGCAGTTTTTTTCATATAGTATTACAACTTAAAAAATCAATTACTTTTTAGAATGGAACACAATATCTACATGAAATCAGTGTGGAACACACCCATGTACACAATGAAAAACAGGTATAGTTTTCTTCCTGTAAACCATTTTATTGAATTTTTAGTGATTTTTGGTGTATTGAGCTTTACATTCTTATTTATCTTTAAATCATTTGAAGAACATTTTTACGTTAATCACACAGACCAAAATCATTTTAAATCTAACAGAATACTTACCAGACTCTTGAAGTGGACAACACAGTTCTAAGCAGCAATGAAAGGCACTCTAACAAAAGCAAACGACCTTGTATTGTTGGGGTGGCGTTGCTTTTGACAATATTGATAGCAAGCGGCATGGCAATATTCTTAGTTTTCCACTTCAAGGAACAAGGTAAAACTCGAACATCAATTCTGAATGGTTTTTTTATGCAATATTGTCATATAATCCTGGATAAATGAGTGAAGATGATGAGCAGATTAGGAGAATATCAAATTATATTCCTTAAAAAGCCTTATTTTTTTTAAAAGATTTTAACGATATTTGTTTTAACTGAACACTAGAACACTAGCAGTAAAACAAAATGTCAAATGTGAAACTGGTTTAATCAATAGTTGTTTAAAACAACGTTTATACGAGGGTTGTGCAAAAATTTCGTGGACACGTTATTTTATTCAAAATAATGGCGTCATTATCAGGAAAGTATTATAATATTCTAAAAAAGTATAGAGTATAATAATATATATGTATAAATATCAGAGCAATGTACATTTTTGTATTGGAGTTATATTTATATATACATTTCCTATGCCGGCCGCACAGCCCAGTCTGACGCTGTGTTATAACGACGTTTCTATAACGCCGTAGTCCTGAGTTCACATGAGAGTATTATGCCGCATTCACCGTTTGGCCAGAGGGTACAATCGCATACTCCATCAAATCATCGCTTGTGCAGCTTGCAGATAATAACACCTGAACTATTTCGATATTATTCCTGTTACCTTCATCGTTTGTTTTGTTTTTATCGGTATTTTACCTCAGTCAAAACAATTTTATGACGGCACGCTGTTCCGTGCGGTAAGCTGACATCGCATTTTCAGGCGTTTTTAAAGACATGATCTTGCCGTTATATCTTTTAAATGTCCTCTGCTAGTTTAAAATAGCTTCAAATGACGTATGAAAATGACGCAACCTCTTAAATTTGATTTGACATTTTATGACAAAGATTTAGATAAACAATATATGTATATCAACCCATTTAAAATGACAAAAACGCCATTGTCCACGAACTTTTGGACAACCATCGTATGTTTATAAAAGTTAAATTGAAACGCATATGAATGTCAAAAATAACTAAACACACAAAACATGGAACATTATTTGATATCTTTGGTTTTTTGGAGGGGTTTTTTTTTGTCCATTGGTTGTAGGTAAATAGTATGCAAAACACTCACGTATGTATTTATCTAATTTCACTGGACAAAAGCAACGCTTATGGTCAACAGCAGGATACTGCTGAAGGTAAGTTGATTATGTGATTATGTGATAATTCCAATCAATAAATGCTTTTTTTTCTTTAAGAAAACAAATCGACGATGTCAACAACGTCATTTTTCACTTCTACCATCATGACAACTATGGCATCTTCTGTATTATCGTCGGTTACTACAACATCACTTGCCCAAAGTACACCTATCTCCCAAACGATTGCGCCTACAACACTCTCCAAAACAGAAGCTGTTAATACATCAACCACAACAACAACTGTTATCCCCACCACGGTTATTACAACAACACTGAACTTAACTACCACAACAGTTATACAAACGGCAAATCCAGTAACAACTGTCCCCACCACGGAGCTTTCAACAACACCAAGCCCAGTTACTAAAACAGTTATACAAACGACAAATCCAGCATCGACTATTTCATCAGCAGGTCTGGTGACATGTAGTTTATTGTATATAACTCAATTAAAGATTATTTTTCATTTGCTTCAAATCTTGGAAAAATACCTTTTGATGATTATATTAGTGTATATGAGTTTTTTTGTAAAGAAAATGTTTATTGCAAAGTATTCACGATTGATAATATGTTTTTGTTTTTCAAAACTCTTGCATTTTTACCTTTCATTCTACATGCAACATATTCACATATTTTCAATGTCAAAGTATACGCCTATATGAATAAATAATGTATGTTAAATGACTGGTGTTTTACAGGTGTGTACAAGGACTGTCAAGAGCTTAAGATAAATGGCTATAGAAACGATGGAGTGTACACAATATATCCATATCTTTCGATACAATCACCAGTCATAGTTTACTGTGATATGACCACAGATAACGGTGGATGGACGGTATTTTTTTTATTCTGATACCAACTATCACAAAAAATATCAAACCATTCCTTAATTAAAGAAATTCAAAAGAAGCATCGATCATCGAAACAGAATGAATTTTTTGAACTTTGACAAAAAATGTATCTAAAGTTTTTAAATCATTAAAAATGAATCAGAAGCCACAGAATATAAATTATAAAGCATCGTTTTCGAAAAATGATTGTTAAGGAACAATATATTGGTTAATCTTTGTTACAATATACAGTGATGTGAACTTCTAGGTTTTTCAACACAGAAGAGACGGATCTGTAGAATTTTATCTTCTCTGGGACGATTACAAAAAAGGATTTGGGGACCCAAACGGAGAGTACTGGCTTGGTATGAAATATTTCAGTGTTGCTAATTTCATAGATATTAAATGTTAGAATTCCCTTTTTTGAGAGGGGGATAAGTGGTTGTATTTTTTAGATATAAAGATGGTGATCAGTTATTTAAATCCTTCTATTCAGGAAACGATCATCTTCACCAATTGACTTCATTAGGAACTTCAGATTTGTACGTGCGTCTCGAAAAATTCACTGGCGGATGGGCCTATGCAAGATATAACAATTTCACTGTAGCTGACGAATCATATGGTTACAGAATGAGATTGAAAGCCAGGTCATATCAAGGAAATGCAGGTTTTTACCAACAATTGTTTATCTTGATAGATATTTATATGCGGGAATA
Organism: Magallana angulata; assembly: GCF_025612915.1. Taxonomy (NCBI): domain Eukaryota; kingdom Metazoa; phylum Mollusca; class Bivalvia; order Ostreida; family Ostreidae; genus Magallana; species Magallana angulata. The sequence continues at coordinate 40,659,651 of NC_069112.1, forward strand.
TCTTAGATTCGATTTTTTTTTCTACGATAACAAATTCATTATATTACTAGGATAATAACTATTAATACTTTAAAAAAATCACTAGTTTTACAATTAGAAGTAGCGAAATAAAATGCAGATATCGGGTTAAGTGTCCCATGCATTTGAAAATAAATTAAAGAAAGATAAAGATACATCTTATTATATATGCAAATGTTTTTCTTTAATCATCGTATGAAAACTACTCCTAGTAGTCCCATGTATACCTATGATTTATAAGTGATAGATATTCTTTAAATCAATATTTATTAGGAGATTCAATTGAAAGTCATGGAACTACCAATACAAATGGCTACAAGTTCAGCACATCCGATATAGATAACGATTTTGCTCCCGCAAGCTGCGCCGTCGCACGTCAAGGAGCATGGTGGCATAACGTCTGTACGTGGGTAAATCTGAATGGACGTTATGGAAACGGAAGTTGTATAGTCAGTGAGAATTGTAACTTCTGGTATTCGCTGACTAACAGCTATAGTGGAGTTAAGACGTCATTCATGATGGTTCGGCGTGTTTGATGATGCCTTCGAATTGTGTTTGAACGTTTATATAATTATGTTTATAGACAATAAATATAAGAATGCTCGCAATGTTTTATTCGATACAGAGTTGTAACATGTATCGAAGTGAATATAATATCGCTAACAAACACGTATCGTTTTTTATCAATTTTATTTGATTCTTTACTAGCTATAAAGTTTAATTAGAATAATAATCAGAAAGTGCAAACGGGCAACATGACTTTTGTACTTCTAAGTAGTTGGACTTTAATAATCCCATAAAATATGCAATTTATGCTAATATCATCACGAATACGTTTAAATATTTATGAACATATTACTATGACATTGTACGGATGATGGAACAACATGGACACAGCTTCGACGTGAATGTGCATGTATATGAAATGGTATAATGTGCAAAATAATATAACGTTTTAATTTTTTGTGTATAAGAAGACCAAAACACAGTTTACATGTATAACAACGCTTTAAAGGGACTTGTACACGATTTGAGATAAAAAAAAAAAAAAACTTTATTTTTTATGTATAAAATGATTTACTGGTGTATTGATTTAAATGATCGACTCGACCAAAATATGGAATGTTTATGTCAAGTTACAAGCGAAATACAGAGGTAAGAATTGGTTGTTATGTAAACAAAGCTCGAGTCTTATAGTTGTTTACAAAATATTTAATGTAGAGATTAACTATTTCTTGGAAAAATGACATGTAAAAAAAAATTAAAACTAATTGAATATCTTCATGAATACAATTATCAGCAAAAGAAAGATACATCTGACTTAAACTTACACTAATACGACACATATGTAAAAATAACAATCTTCGAGCTTTGTTTACAAAACAAAGAAGCGTGAAATCTTTATCTTGCTTATAACTTTATAATTATTTGACTTTCAAATTTTGATATAGCATTAAAAACTTCTATATTTATCAGTATATGCATTGAAAATGGAAAAAAAAATGAAATTTTTTTTCAAATCGTGTCAAAGCCCCTTTAAGCCTTTGGTAAGTTGTTTGCCGAAGAACCTAATTATCAAATTTATCGAATGTGCAATTACGTATTTACAACAGGTTCTTTGTTTTAAGAAAAAGATAATTCATTTTAGCTAGCTAGCATATCGCATCATAAATGATTTTTTCTATACAATTGTATTTGTGTTTGTCAGATGAATATACATCAGATTGAAAAAAAAAATCAAGTTGTTTTACATTTACATTAACTATTGTGAGTTTAAATTTTAAGAAAAAAAAATGATCACACTAACAATCGTTTTGTCATCTCGAAAGTTCTAAATATTTACCATAGGATCGTATTTAAATTTGTAAAAATGAATGTTTAATATTCCAAATTTTAGCATCATTATTTCCTTTTAATTTCTACACAATAAAATTGTTGTTGCTTTTTTCTATTTGTATGAAAATTGTTGTACAGTGTTGTAAAGTGTCACCAATCAGAAGATAGAAGTAACCTTGTGGTTTGGTTCAGATATCATTTAAAACGACCCTTCCCCCCCTCTCTCTCTCTAAAAAAAAGCCATGATTAAATGACTAAAAAATATGTCTATAAAAATTCTATAATGTTTTTTAATGCTTTGTTTTTTAATTTGATTTTAAAACACCCATCACCACCTTAAGTGAATGAACAAAGCATACTCTTTTTTCGGCTTTTTGCATATATCTAGATTACATCACCAAGAAACGATGACTGAATTTGACACGCGACGACGCGAGAGTGCAATTTTAGCAATTTTAAAGTAATAAGATACGCACTGTAATGTGCACCCAAAACAGTATTTTTAAATGTTTTAACCCCACATTAGTAACGTGTTTTTAAAAAATCCGATATTTAGAGTTTGTAGGCTGCTTACATATACAAATATAATGGTTGCATATCGACAGCAAAAATATTTTACGGAAACGTTAAGGTATATTCATCTATATATGCATTTATTTATCAAAATTAATAAGTTCTTTGTATAAAAAAAGTGCACGTTATTGGCATAGAACTAAAATGACTCACTTCTTGCTAATAAGAATTTCCTGTAAAAGAATGTTTCTGATCGAATATAATATCGAATTTATATTCATTATGACAATGGCATAAACCAGCCACACTGAAAAACAATAAAGCACTGAGGAGCAATTTAGTTGTTAATCTAAATGCATATCAATATCAAAATCTGTCAAATTATTGTTGGTCTTTATTTAGATAATGACATGTTTGGTAGTGTTGTTACTCTGATGATTTAGCTACCCTTGAATTACAATACCCACCTTGTAAATTACCGTGCATTCATAAAATACTTTACACGATTTATACGATATTAGCGATACTTTTTTTAGCGATGCAAACAATAAGAGATCAGTAGATCATGAACGTTGTACCAGTAGCTCAGGTAACTTATAACAGGTTTATAAAAGAAACCTGTCCAACTTAATTAATTTGTAAATTATTTTTTGAATAAGCAATGCGACTTTTCTGGCGCTTGTCCTCCGATCCCGGTTTCTAGCGTCTAAAAAATCTGATTACAGATCACTCTACATTCACTAAACTGTTTGATATAAATGCAAAGAGGGAAGAATTTGTTATATTGGTATAGTCCACTAATGCATTTTCCATGGGCGGTAATGTTAACGTTAGGTTTTATAGCTCCGGCCATAATTTTCGTTCAGCAACGAGGGACCTCTTGAATGCAACCTCATCAAATTGTTAAAATTTTCTTGGTGTGAGGTCAGATTCGTTTTCCGGCAAAATGCGTCTGTATTGAAAAAAACATTAAAACAATTTCAATTCTTTTTCTTCAAATGATAACTCGATTTTGACACTTGCTTTTAAATTGCAAATCCTCTTTTCTGACATGTGTCAAGCATTTTGATTTAAAATGTTCCAATAAAAGTATATACACTCTGCAAGAATAGGAACTTTTTTGCTTAAAGCACAACTTTGTTGTCCTACTGATTCTAAAAATAGTTCGAGGGATATACCCATATTTACAAGAACTAAGCGTGCTATAGAAAACGCTGATTTGTTTTCCGCGACTCATTAAGCGTTCCAAACACACGAGAAAAAAAACTTCATAAACGCTATTAGTATTGTAGTCAAGGGATGGAGAATGAGACTAAACGACAGAGCTTTGCATTTAATTAATTAAGCAAAATTTCGATATATTATATTTCGATCGATGAAAGCCAAAAATCCATCCTTTGAGCAACATATAGCTATTTTTTTGGAATAAATAAGACAAAAGGCCATTTTCTTCGTTATTTTGACAAATAGTTTTTTTTAAGTAAACCAAGACGTTTTGTGTAGGGAACATATTTTTTTGCAAATTTTTTCTCAAAAGAAGCAGATTATCCGAAAACAAACAATGGTCTATTTTCTGTATAGGTTGTGATCGCCAAAGACGTTTTGATAATTCTGCGCAATTGTTTCAAGTACTTGTAAAGGTTTGTTTATTATGGGAAATATAACAATTATAGGAAACATTTTTAAAAATTTGTATAAAGCAAATTGTCAGGAAAATTGCATTTCAACCTCTATTACTCAAAAAAATATTGGACGCTTATGCTTTTGTATGTAAGTTTCGTGTAAAATATTCTGGCTAAAAATAAATCTAAGATGAAAAAAATAGCAAACAACAAAATATGTGCTACATATTCGAAATGAAGGGACTTAGTGTTTGCCACTTTGCAAATACTTGAATGATTTGTGACTACCATAACGGTTGACTTACATGTAAGACACATATGGTTCTACATGCACTCCGTGGAAGTTGCTTTCCAAAAATATAAAACAAAGATATTGACATTGAAAAAAGGACTGAACATCAGATATAACAAATAGACTGTCAATTCCACGCTTCGTAGCAAACAAAAAAAGGGGAGGGGGGGGGGTATTAAGCATAACACAAACAAGATCTGTAGTCCCTTTACATATGACTTTAAAACACAGAAAGAACAAGAAAGAAGAAAAACACACATAAACACATAATTCACTTTTATTGACATCGTCATCGGAAACAGAATTGACCAACTTTGACAGCAAATAAAATTTGATTTGCCCAACGAACGTATATTTTTGCCAAATACATTCTGTTTAAACATGTCTTATAAAGCATTTAAACGTATTTTCATTTTCATTATTAATATCATAATACCACAAACCTTGAAATTGTCAAAAGTAGAGTCGTTCGGTTTTATACATGTACTGTATACAGGGAAATATACGACCCCCCCCCCCCCCCCCCGTTTTCTTTTCGCCGCTTTCGCCCTTGGTATCAGCGGGCGAATGTAAGACTCGCCAAATACCAATGTTCCACTTTATCTCTATAATACAAAACCGTGTCTCGGAAATTTAATACGGAGCAAAACCGTTTGTCGCTGAAGGGCAAAAATAACCCTGAAAACAGTATGTGTGTACATTCAAATGCCGATTTAAATTGAATGTATGCCTTCAATATTTAATTTTAAGATGACAAGGAAGACTTGTTCATGTGATGTTCAATTGTCACCTAACACATCTTCCACATCTTCCTCGTACAGTTTTCCTACCAAACCCTTGCCAGATTATTCACCAAATACATCTTCCCCATATATGTATCATACCAAACCTTCTGCAGATCATCTTACCAGTTTGTATTGGTTACAAATGGCAGTAGTTTATTATAATAAACCTTATAACGCAAAGCAATGAACTACATTGTAACTTTAGCTTTTAAATATGTTTAAGGTGTATTTTAAAAGAAAATATCAAGTTAAGGCACTTGCTATAAATTGGGGAAAAAGTTCACTACGGCAGCATTTATTTCCTAGAATATATGTATGAGATAATTTTTCATTTGAATGAAATATATCTTCAACACTTTTCTTATAGGAAGCTGGGGAACACGGTTTATTGTGTAAATCATGAAAAACATAATGAATACGAAGAAAACCATTTACGTCACATCAGTCAATACATATAAATGTTACAACGTCTGAAGGTCTAAATAGTTCTCTCAAAAGTGAGATTTTCAAAACAACCAATATACCCCCTTTTGAACAATTATTCATTCCAAGTTCAATGGAGTTGGAAAGCTTTCATATAGAAACGAAATGTATATTAATTGAAACTTCTCAAAATGCTATGGTTGTAAGTCAAGGCGATGATTTTTATCAGCGCTCATCCCGATACATAAACTTTCGACTAATATGTAATTGTCTCGACAGATCCGGTGAAATACTTCAGTCAATTTGCACTTGCTTCAATTTATGAAAACTAAATTGTATGGATAACCTTCCAAATGAAGGAGGCTTTACAAATTGACGGGAAAGACCAAAGTGGAGAAATCGTTATTATGATTTTGATATCAGAAGACTTCGTGTATACGAAGTAGAAATGTTGGGGAGAACAGGGGAGGGTAAATGTTTGGACTTAACGTGTGCGGAGATGAACGTCTTCCAAGCGCATGCCTTCTCCGGGAATTCGGTAATATAATACTGGTTTCATTTATGATTTGTTTTTTACATATAATAATCGCCATTTTACCAATGTAACCAAACTGCTTTACAAACTGCAAACTCTTTGTAATGTATTATTCTCTCTTTGCTTGATGATATGTGATGTGCCCTTAGACGAGACACTTTATTTACACTGTTTTTATTCCACCCAGCTGACACCGGGTAACTACATATGCTGGGAGGCATAATGCGATGAACTGGTGTTACGTCTATGGGGAGTCAAAGACAATCATCTTCTAAGCACTACGGAAACCAAGCATAAGCACTGGCTGTATGCGTCATCATTGCTCGAATAAGGTTCAAATAAGGTTTTTCTCTGTGTTAGGTGTTGAGATACAATGTAATCTGTTTTTAGGTCATATTCTTATATATTTTTAATATGTATCATTATATCGCGTTGGTCTCATTGTAGACATAGTCCAAAAACGAACAAATATTCTGTGATTGTTTTCTAATAATTTATTTATTTTGTAAACTTGTGTTTTTACATACATATTTAGAAACATACAAAAATACATAGATATATACATATGTATTACTTGAAAACTATTTAAAAGAGAGAGAGAGAGAGAGAGAGAGAGAGAGAGAGAGAGAGATCCTCATCATCCTGAAAAAAAATAATCTTCTGTATGTGCAGGTATCTATTGCTCGTTAAAGACTTTACTGTAAAAAAATGAAGTTTGTTAAAATAAAACACCTCACTAACATAAGAATTAAACAAAATTTAAATTAGAAAGTATACAAGCAAAATGAAATGATGTATATGGTTTTCTTTCCGCTTTGTAGCAGATTCTGGTTTTTTCTGTTTTGATTTTAAAGATGGCAAGATTATGAGAAAAATATTCTATTAGTATTATTACATACTGAACTTTAAAAAAAAATATCCTTAAAAATGCATGACTTACAAAATACCAGTTAAGTGTACCATGGTATAAAAACAATTCTAGTAGGTAATGAATTAAGTTTGCATTCTAAAAAATCTAGGACAGTTCTTCTGTGTGAAAATTAATGCTATTTTGCTACGAGAATGATAATTTTTGAGAGAATAGTGTTCTGCAGTGTCAAAGACTTAGTGAACATTCTTCTTGTTTTTAAAAGAGACTAGTACCGGTAAGAAAAAATAGTCCATTTAAAACACACCATTTAATATGGGGCCGTTTAGTGAAGTTTGATTGTAAGACTTTTAAACACGAAAAAAAAACGTTGCAATATAGGTGATTGTTAGAATTTTATTGGTTTTGAATGTAAAAACAAATGTCTGGGGTAAGTAAACAGTTTGATTTTTACGGCACCTTAAACATTTTTAGTCTTTTATTTTTAAAATTTTAATAAAATATTCTATTCTATTTCATTTCTTTCGGGTTTTTACACGGGTGTCTTTATTAATAGCACATATGAAATATGCACAATGTTGATTTGTTTCTGTTATAGAAATGATATAAATATAAGAATGATTCCTGTGGGGTTTTTTTTGTTTTTTTTTTATAGAAAATATACGTTTAAAGACAATTTAATTCTAAATTCTAGTTTGAAATGTCCATACCAAATTTGAGAGTTTAAATTATATCATAGCATAAAAACCGACTCTGACTATCTATGTTCTTCCAGTTGGTTGGTGTTCACTTAACGCTGTTCATGCCGAAGGGAATTTCTTTTTGATTGGTATTCAATTAGTTAGGTTTCTTTTTCTCATTGCACGGTTCACATATGTATAGCTCAGGACTAAATTTGGTCTAACTTTGATTTATTTAAAGTTAATTTATGATAGTTTAATAAAACAAGCCAATTTTAATCAAAATGCATTGAATTAGAAAAAACGTTCATCAACTCTGCGGGTTTTATCTTCGAAAGTTGGAAACCATGAATTTTCACCATTAAATAAACCAAACATGAATTAAAGTATAATTCTGTATTTTAGATGGTATACCAAAAAGTGTAAAATATTAGCAATTTGTAAACTATTAACTCATTTTTCGAATTATATGAACTATTTTACACCAATTCCTACTGAATCAATTAAACCTAATTTAAACATGATTTTTTTTTCTAAACATGAAACAACGTAAGCATTACGTACGCCAATCCTATTTGAAAAAGTTTCTTGAAGAATATATTTGTCACTTTTTTATGACATCAGGGCAGTGACACCCTTTTAAAGTCATTTTAAAAAAAGGTTATATCATATAAATTCATGTACCTGGAAAAAAAAAATATTTTTTATTCATTTAAATCGTATGTGTACTACTTGCAATTAAGTGTCCTCAAGGTTATTTAAAAATGTCGGTGGGTATGTTCTTGTCTAAAAATAGCAATTTTGTCATTTGAAATCATAATCTTCCATTTCATTGTTCTAAACGTACATTCTATTTTAAAATTTTCAAAATAACCTGGCAACCGATATATTAGAGATGTAAAACGAAGATAAATCAGAATTTATGTTTTTAAAGTGTTCATTTTTTTACTTAATTGACCTTAATTGCAAAATACAATACAAATAAATCAACAAAATCAAGGGTTTCGTTTTGTTTGTTTAGATTTTGGGGGATTCGGGCTATGAACATTGTGAAGCTGTAAATAAAGAAACCGAGGTTAGTACATCTTTATATCATGGAGAATTAAATACATGCAACATATCATTAAACAAATGCATTAAATTGATATGATTCTAAAAAAAACCCATAAATGAGTTTTCCATCTACGGTTAACAGAAAATGCTTTGCACATACATGTACGATGTTGCGTGTGTTATGAAGGATATCGGAAGATAAACTGACTGTTACATGTTTATGTTGGTTCGAAATATAAGAATCACTCTACACCCCACTGTCCTTTACAATCGCAACATGCATTAAATTCAGTTGAAATATAAGGAAAACGCTTTAAAATGATTTATATACATTGTACATTTCGATAATTTTGACAATGTATTTTGTGTTGGTCGCATATCAAATTATGTGTCACTATAAAAGAGTTGTTGAAGGATTCATATTTTATACTCTCATACAGTCTATCATGTAGCTTGTTTAGCACAAAAATCCATTAAATTTCATTATTATATGTAGGCATTTACTGATATTTGATTTGATTTTATCTTATTTAGAGAATCAGGAAACAAATAAAACTTAGAAAACTTTACATAAAATAACAAAAATATTTACAGGGGAATAATAGTATTTCTCATCTGATTTCGTTTGTTAACTTTAATGAATATTTCTCTCTAGAAGGAGACCCATCCAACGTATGTTGAACTAATAGATTCTACGTATGACAAAATACCAGATGTAAGTACAATGTAGTTAGGAACATTATAAGATTGTATTCGTTTTCTTTAAAAAAAAAATTCGATATAAAACTTAACTCTCAAGTGTAAACATTATGGGTTTTTTCCAAACTAAGCAATATTTTATAGGTAGAGAAATCTAATATAAAACCATTCTGGTATATCTGGTAGCTGATTTCTTAATCGTTGAACCTTTTAAGTTCCTGCATTCATGACGCAAGAAGTACTCCTTCTTTATCATTAACTTTTCAAGAACATATTTATAGTAAATGTTATTTGAAAAAATGATAATTATAAAAAGCAATTTAAATCTTTTTTTTTAATAAATAGTTTCACATTTCCTAAAAAAAACTTTGTTGGATTAAATGTTATTTACTATGACATACATTCAACCATGAGCATCTAATACTATATGAAAAAATGAATTACTATTTTGTCTAGCACCATTTTAATGGACAGAATTCTGAGAAGTTGAAAGAATCGCAACACGAGGATACGATACCGCGGGGTTTTCCGGTGACGCAATATTTATAGATTTTTAACTGAAAGATGATTAGTCTGAATGAATTAGCAAATGTTAAGTTCTCATAAACAAAACAAATAGGTGTGTGTTATTAATATCAATGCTCAATTGTAAAAAAAAATATAATAATATATTATTTCGATCATGCACAAATATTAAATGATATTATGATTTTTTTAAATAGAAAGTGAATTAAGATTTGTGGACCTTTATTGTTTTTTTTCATTTGGTAATAAAAAGATTTTGACAATAGGGTATATGTAATAGTTTGCATAGCACATATTCAAACATTTTCCTTTTCTGCTTTCATGACATGAAGTTTGTTATGGTATTTTTAGCCGATGTTTTTCACAGTCCACATCTTTATTTTTTATTCAATTAACGTCTTTGCACTGTTAACATTGGACCACGTAGCCTCTGCATTCCTTTTTAAACGGGATAGGCGATTTAAACAAACGAAATTAATCGGAACATGGTTTTTTTTTCCTCGAACAGCCCAATTTTCACGACACGTAAAACCACAAGTACAAAAGGCATTTAAATTGACGTTATTTGTGCTTGAATGTCAGGAAATAAAGGTTTCCAAAGGGGTTCACATTCCACTTCTCCAATACACACAGTCACATATTTAACAAATGAGACAGCAAAGCGTCGTGGAGTTCAATGATTTATCATGTTGACAATAGTTGACGGGTTCATTTAATGTATGACTTGTATCTTGATACAATCAGAGACATGGATAGCAGAGATTGGCAGCCGATCGAAATCTCGTGGTCCCTATTGTAAAATGTTCCCAGTTTAAATCAATAAAGGAGGCAGTTGGCTATATAGCTACTCGTTGTCAAAGATTTCGCCGTTGTTTTATAGCGGGCCAATTTGTTTTCTATATATTGATCTTTTTTTTCAATATTTTGTTTCAAAAATGTTTAAAACCTATGCACATTTTTCATAAAACAATATACTTTTAGTTGAAGATAATTATCTCAGTTTACTTAAATGTAGTTCTCAAAGTAATGTTGGTCACGTGCCATTTTCATTAACAGAACACACTAATGGAGGAGTTTTTATTTTTATTTATGCCTATAATACAATAAATGGCAAATTTATAACAACAAAGAGTAAAATCTTTTAATGATGATAAATAATAGATGCCCACAAAATAAAATACCGACCTTTATCTTTTACTAACACTTAAGCTTTAACGCCGAACAGTAATTGTTTTAGTTATTTTATTATTTGCATCATTTAAAAATGTCTTAATTTGTTGGGATGCATACTTTACAGGATACCAATCTAACGGATTCATTGGGATATGAAATACCTATACAAGGTCGCCCATCGGGTCAGTTGCAACCACAAAGACAACAACATAATAATTTACCCGAACTTTCCAGAGTAAGCGAAAATTGTTTTGTGGCTTTTGTAATATGGTATCCCAATTTATGACAAGACTAAAATAAAAAAGACATAAAGATGACATGATTTTAAAATTTACTTCTTTTTTAACATTGACAATTTAATTTTATAAAATAGTTGGAAAATGTAAACCAATCAATTCATTGTGTTTAATATCTAGAACAATACTGTATTACATGTACCTATTCTGGTAAAATAAAAATGATATTACAACATTAAATCAATTTATTTCTAAGAACCATTCACAAGATATCTACGGAAAAAGAACCATTCTAACAAAATAGAACAGAGGCATACTGTGCTTGATATCTTACATTTTATTGAAATCTTAATGAATGGTTACTGCCATTTTCAACAACAGAACACACTAATTGAGGAGTTGGCGATCTCTTTTATTTATGCCTAGGAGTTGGTGATCTCTGTTATTTATGCCTATAATACAATAAATGGCAAATTTATAACAATAAAGAGTAAAATCTTTTAATGATGATAAATAATAGATGCGCACAAAATAAAATACCGACCTTTGTCTTTTACTTACACTTAAGTTTTAACGCTTAACAGTAATTGTTTAAGTTATCTTATTATTTGCATCATTTAAAAATGTCTTAATTTGTTCGGATGCATACTTTACAGAATACCAATCTAACGGATTCATTGGGATATGAAATACCTATACAAGGTCGCCCATCGAGTCATTTGCAACCACAAAGACAACAACAGAATGATTTGCCCGAACTTCCCAGAGTAAGCGAAAATTGTTTTGTGGGCTTTTATAATATGGTATCCCAATTTATGACAAGACTATAATAAAAAAGACATAAAGATGACATGATCTTTTAAAAATTAATTTCTTTTTAACATTGACAATTTAATTATATGAAATAGTTGGTAAATGTGAACTAATCATTTCATTGTGTTTATTATCTAGAACAATACTGTATTACATGTACCTATTCTTGTAAAATAAAAATGATATTACAACATTAAATCAATTTATTTTTAAGAACCGCTCACAAGATATAAACGGAAAAAGATTGCAACATTCACATGAACAAAATAGAACAGAGGTTTACTGTGCTTGATGTCTTACATTTTATTGAAATCTTAATTAATGGTTACTGAGATTCATATCCGAAAATGACTTTCAATTGTTGGTACGGTTATCATAAATCAATAATAAATTATATATAACAATATAATATTCATCTTTTCAGGATACAACGCAACGTCATCAATTGGAAACCAAAGTGCCTAACAACCAACACTTCTCTAAAAGAAGCAAACGTCCATGCATTGTCACAGTGCTAGTTCTGACAATAATAATAATAGCAAGTGGTGTAGCAACCTTCTTGGTTTTTCACTTCAAGGAGCAAGGTAAAAATCGAACCTCCATTTTTTATATATGATACTAGATAATACCCCGCGCAACTGCGGGAACAAACACTTTACATATTAATATAATATAATGCATAATATGTTGGATCATATTTTTTTTTCATTTTTGTATATACTTTGTCTAAATTATTCCTGGAAAAAAATTGCATTGTTGAACATTTAGGGGAGTGGACAGGGATGAAAAATCTACACTGACATTAATAATATACACATGTACATGAACGTGGCTTTAATCCGGTTGGTTGCAGCTGACTTGCAAAAAATAAACTTTTTTTTTTTTATTTTACATGTATTTAGTTCAAAACAGTGAATAGGAATCTCTCTCTTAATTTGGTTCCTTGGGTCATTTTTCAATATAATTTTTATCATCATTTATCCATACAGTATAGCAATCACAACTTTCCGAAAAGTTGCGATTGGCAGTATATTTAGAGTTAGAAATTATCTGATCAATAATGTTAAAGGTTTACAACACAACCAATCTGTCGCGGTATGAAAATGTATGAAATTAAATCACGCTTAGTTATGCATTAAAATCCTTTTGCATGCAAATTTAAAGCAAAGTTGTCTGATTCAAAGTAGATGGCCAAGGCCGATGGTTAACTAGCCCTACACTTTCCGCCATGATGTCAATTAGTCTACCCGTATCTAGGCACCTCGTTCTAGAAAGTTCCTTCAATTAACACTAGAATTGTATTAATTGTTCCATTTTATTTCTTAAGTTTTTGTATCAATCCGAAGTCCAATCCAAGGTATCTGCCTGCGATGCCTTATGAAATCGTCCTACACTTTTCGTTAAATAGTCAATCAGCGTTCTTGGTTACCCCATTCTGGAAAGTTTTATCCCATTCTCTCACCAGGGGTCAGCTTGCAGGCGAATGAGTATCAAAACTAAAATCGTTCACTAAAGAAACGAAATAACTTATTTCTATATATTTAACATTTGTCAAATCTTGATTTTTATATATTCTAAAAAAAGGCTCACAGTAAAAATATCCACTCTATACGTAATCATTCAATATTATTTCATTGCAAGTATATGTTTAGATCGAGATTATCAGTGACTTGGATCCTCCAAAGCGTGTCTACCACATTACTTTCATTTTTGCTATTTCGGGCTTCTTTATCGAAAATAAAATTGGTTTTTTATTAATTTCTCAATGAAAACTTTTCTGTTAAAATTAAATTATATCTTACGGACATCATCTCATATGTGTTGAAATACCGAAGGTGTAAGCAAGTATTCTGATGCAGGGATTTTGTAGAGGATACTAAATGATATTCCTGATGGTCAACAGCAGGATACTGCAGGGGATAAGTTGATTATGTGGTAGTATCACATAACACATTCAAATACTCTGTATAAATATTAATGACTTTTACATTATTAATAATGGATTATGTGATTTATTTTGTTGTGTAAGCATTTACTTTTTGTGAAAGCATCTTTAACATGTAGTTAAAACAAGCGATATTGAATACATACTATACAGTGGTTTTCAAAACAAGTTCTTGCAACTCTGATGCAAAAATAAATTATAATTGTCATAAATCATTTCAAAAAAAAAAACTTCGCACATTTCAAAGGACCATGGAAAAAAATCTTCGTCATGCATTAACCGTTATTCATTGTACATTTATAGCGAACTCGTAGGAAATCTGATCGCGAATTCGTTATGGCAATATAAGTAGCTGACAGTACCTATAACTATCGTAAAATCAATATCACTTAATTCAAGTCATTTTTTAAAAATTCTGTATAATATTTGAAATTGAATATATATTCATCTTAAAACTGCATGTAGATTCAATGAAATTAGTAATGAAATTGTTATTTAAATGATCGGATACGTTAAAATGTTGCCAGAGGAGGTCGTAAAAAGCACCTCAGTGTAAACGTAAATTTGTTTTTACAGTATTCGTTACATGTATGTACGGCAATTTTTTATATGTTTATATAAGAACTTTGGCGGGACATGATTAAGAATTTGGTTTTGCCCCACATTCGATATACGCGTGCTCAATATATTCGAGTTTTCCTGTTTGACAAAGTGTTTGGCATTTGAAAATCGTTTGTAAACAAATAAAAAGTGATATACTTTCATTCCACATATGGAGTTTGGGAATCAATAATATTTATTCTGTGTAGATTATAAATATGTATTAAACATTAGTGCCTTAGTTTTGCATGAATTATGTCAGATTATCTACTACATGTACCACAAATTAGATACTTAGGAACTTTTTTTATCAATGGTATTTTTAGAAATATTTCTTTGAAAGTTTCTCAGCATTCGAATTAAGTGAGTTCCATTTACTTATAGCATCTGGGATAAATTATTTTTCATATCCATCGTATGTAACTCTGGGAGGCATATACGTACCTTCATAACGAGTACTGAAGCGAGAGGTATCCTTTTTACTAATAAAAGATAATATTCAAAAAGATACAATGTATTGTAGTACACAACTGTATTTCTTTACTATTAATGTTAGCAATATCAAAAAGATATTGTGGTACACGATTGTAGTAAATTTTATTCATTAGTGTTATTTAGCCATTCCCCATCTTTTAGCCAAAGAATCCCATTCCGTTATTAAAAAAATGATTCTGTGGAGACCATAGAGTGAAATTCTCGTCACAATTCTTGAAGTCTGTACCTGCACTATTTTTTCTCCATTTCTGCGGAAGAGCAATCATTCCATGCAGCAAAAACATCTCCTGTCTTTTTTCGAACAAAAAATAGATATAATATGATTAGTTTTGCATCTGCTTCAAGCAAATATCAGTTTCTTAAGTTAGCCTAGAATATCTAGTCTATCATTGATGTACAACGAATATTTCAATTGACAAGAACACGTTTGGCCATGTTCTTTATCTAACTGAGAATCTTGGGTAAAAATAATTATATAATTTCATTGAATTTTCTTTATGTTTTAAAGTTTTCAACCCACATATTTGACAAATAATAGGACTTATGAGACTTATAAGACTTATAATATGACAAAGCATCTTTTAGAAGAAAATTAGTTTCCTTCGTCTTCAAATGTGTTTCGGAAAAACAATAAAATTTCAAGCAATTAACGCGTTTTCCTTTCAGAAAATAAACCGACGATGCCAACAACGTCATTTCACATTTCTACCATCATGACTACTATGACATTTTCTGTATTATCGTCGGTTTCTACAACATCACTTATCCAAATTACGCCTATCTCCCAAACGATGGCGCCTACAACAGTTTCCAAAACAGAAGCTGTTGATACATCAACAACAACAACAACTGTTATCCCCACCACGGTTATTACAACAGTTATACAAACGGCAAATCCAGTAACAACTGTCCCCACCACGGAGACTTCAACAACACCAAGCTCAGCTACCACAAAATTTACACAAACTACAAATCCAGTAACAACTGCCCCCACCACGGAGACTTCAACAACATCAAGCCCAGCTACCACAACATTTTCACAAACTACAAATCCAGTAACAACTGTCCCCACCACGGAGACTTCAACAACATCAAGCCCAGCTACCACAACAGTTATACAAACTACAAATCCAGTAACAACTGTCCCCATCACGGATACTTCAACAACACCAAGCCCAGCTACCACAACAGTTATACAAACTACAAATCCAGTTACAACTGTCTCCACCACGGAGACTTCAACAACACCAAGCCCAGCTACCACAACAGTTATACAAACTACAAATCCAGTTACAACTGTCCCCACCACGGAGACTTCAACAACATCAAGCCCAGCTACTACAACAATTATACAAACTACAAATCCAGTTACAACTGTCTCCACCACGGAGACTTCAACAGCACCAAGCCCAGCTACTACAACAGTTATACAAACGACTCATCCAGCATTTACTATTTCTTCAACAGGTCTGGTGACATGTGGTTATTGCATCTAGGTTAAATAAAAGATGAATTTTCATTCTCTTGAAATCTTAGAAAAATACATTTTGATGATTATTCTAGTATTTAAGAGTTTACTCGTTAAGTAACTGGTTGTTTTTTTTGCAAAGTAATCGCGATTTATAATATAAATTTTTGTTTTTCTCTTTCATTCTAACGTGTACATAGTTTTAATTTCAAAAATATACGCCTACATGAATACTCAATATATGATGTGTTATAGGTACGTTCAGGGACTGCCAAGAGCTTATCATAAATGGCTACAGAAAAGATGGAGTGTACACAATATATCCATATCTCTCGATACAATCGCCAGTCAGAGTTTATTGTGATATGAGGACGGACGGTGGTGGATGGACGGTATGGTTTTTATTTTTTAACTTTAAGAACTATTATCAACCAAAACATATTTCTTTTCGTTGAATATAGAAATTTAAAAGTCCCATTAGTTTATGACATAGAATCGTAACACTTTGTAACATTATACAGTGATGTGATTTTCTAGGTGTTTCAACACAGAAGAGACGGATCTGTTGATTTTTATCTTCCTTGGGACGATTACAAAAATGGATTTGGAGAGCCAGATGGAGAGTACTGGATAGGTATGTTATATTCTAGAGTTGTTATTAATATTAAATGTGAAAATAATTAATATTTTTTGCTTTATTTTTGTAATTTATTTTTTGGCTTTGTTTGTGTGGGTGTGTGTGTATTTTGTTGTTATTTTTCTGGTTTCTTTGTTTTTGGTTGTTGTATTTTTTTGGTGGGGGGGGGGGTGGGGGGTTTATTTGTGTGTGTGGGGTTTTTTTAAGGAAGGGGGGGGGGGGTTAAAAAAAACAGATGTTTAATCGTAAGCTCTAAAAATTGAGGTCAAATTTGTGAATACCTTCTATTCAGGGAACGATCATCTTCACCAACTGACTTCATGGGGAAATTCAGATTTTTACGTACGTCTCGAAAAATTCACTGGCGGATGGGCCTATGCAAAATACAACAATTTCACTGTAGCTGACGAATCAGATGGATACAGAATGAAATTAAAGGTTGGGTCATATCGAGGAAACGCAGGTTATTAACAAACAATTATTTATCTTGTTAGATATCTATATACAAAAGGAATTGGAAAAAAAAATATAATATCAATATAATTACTATTAGTCAAATAAAAACAAATATAGTTTAACAATCAAAACTAGTCAAATAACATGCAGATGTCAACTTAAATAATGCATATATTTGAATTTTAATAGATAATATATGTGCAAATGTTTTCAATTATCGTGGTAGGCACATTAATAACTTTTTATTAGTCAACGCATTAATCATGTATAACTTATAAGTTATAAAAAAAAATTAAATCAATATTTAATAGGAGATTCCATTGAAAGTCATGGAACTACCAATACAAATGGCTACAAATTTAGCACCTCAGATATAGATAACGATTTTGCTCCCGCAAGTTGCACCGTTGCACGTCAAGGAGCCTGGTGGCATAACATCTGTACGTGGGCAAATCTCAATGGACGTTACGGAAACGGAAGTTGTATAGTCAGTGGGAATTGTAACTTCTGGTATTCGCTGACGAACAGTTTTAGTGGAGTGAAGACGTCCTTCATGATGGTTCGACGTGTTTTATAATGCCGAAGAATTTTGTTTAAAGGTTTAGATATGTTTACGGACGATAAATAAAAGAGTGGTCGTCATGGGGTTTTTTTCGATACAGAAGTGTAACATGTATCGAAATGAATATAATATCGCTAACAAACACGTATCATTTTTTTTCCAAATTTATTTAATTCTTAGCAAGCAATTTGGTCTAGAATAATAACCAGAAAGCACAAATGGGCAACATGACTTTTGTACTTATAAGTAGCTGGACTTTAATAATCCCATAAAATATGCATTTTATGCTATTATCATCACATTATGTATAAATATTTATGAACAAATAACCTTGACATTGTACAGGTGATTGACAACATGGACACTGCTCCGACGTGAATGTACATGTATATGGCTGTTTTTATAAAATGAGCAAAATAATATAACGTTTGAATTGTTTGTGTATAATATTAACCAAAACACAGTTCACATGTATTACAACGCTTTAAGCCTTTGGTCAGTTGTGTGCCGGATAGCATTTTTATTAAATATATCGAATGTGCAATCATGTATTTACAACAGCTACTTTGTTTAAAAAAAATAATTTATTTTAGCAAATCGCATCATAAGTAGTTTTTTTTTTTACCAAAGGACTGCGAACGATAGCATTGTCTAGCCGCCTAACTAAAAGTCATTTTTTGAAAGTTGTCTAATTAAAGTTAATGTTTTTATAATAATGTAAACATTTATGTATATTTTCATTAAATAAAAATGATTTGGTCAAACAAAGAGAGATAACTTTGTATTTTGGGTTAAAATAGCTCATTTCATAATAGAAAATAACGGTAAACGGAAATGTTTTTTAAAACATCTTTCCCCGCCGTGAAACAAAAATTCCTTTTGAGGGGTTTTAACTATTGTTATTTAGCATATTTTTACCAAAGGGTTTGTTGTTTCACGGGGGTGGGGGGGGGGGGACATATGTCTACAGACCGAAATACATTCCAAAAAAAGAATTTTGCTTTGTAAATTTTCGGAAACTAATTAACAGATGTGAATTAAAATGAAATTTTACTTTAATATATATCGTAAATATGTTATTATTAAGTTTTTATGCACATATTGGCTGCTAAATAAAATTTTCCTCACTCATAGAGACCGGTTTCAATGAATTTTTTTTTAGACCCCGCGTTAGCAAAACTTTTGTTTAAAGATAAATAATTTGATTGCACATTTTATTTTGATATAAATTGATTAGGATTTGATTATAATTTTTAGTAGAAAACTTAGTTTTAGAATATCTGACAGAAATTCCGAAATATTTGGATGTAAAATGTAGGCGGGAAACGGGCGTTAGCGTTCGCAGTTCTTTATTTGTGTTTGTCATATGAATTTTACATCAGATAGAAAAAAAATTTCAAGTTGTTTTACATTTACATTATTTTTACTATAGGATCGTATTTAAATTTGTAGAAATAAATGTTTAATTTTCCCATTTTAGCATCATTATTTCTTTTTTAATTTCTATCCAATAAAATTGTTGTTTTTTTTATTATTCGTATGAAAATTGTTGTAAAGTGTCACCAAATCAGAAGATAAAAGTTGCCTTTTGATTTGGTCCAGATATCATTTAAACTAACCCTCCCCCCCCCCCCCCCCCTAAAAATTAGCAACGATTATCAATGCGTAAAAAATACGTCTATAAAAATGTTATAATGTTTATTTTCATGCTTTGTTATTGAATTTGATTTTTAAGCAGCCATCACCACCTTAGATGAATGAACAAATCATACTCTTTTTCGGCTTTTTCAAAATATCTAGTTTTGCATTACCAAGAAACGATGACTGAGAGTGTAATTTTAGCAATTATAAAGTTATAAGATACGCACTGTAATGTGCACCAAAACAGTATTTTTAAATGTTTCAAACCCATATAAGTTACGTGTATTAAAAAAATCCGATATGTAGAGTTTTTAGGTAGCTTACATATACATATATAATGGTTTCATATCGACACCAAACATATTTTGCGGAAACGTTGGTGTATATTCATCTAAATATGCATTTATTTATCAAAATTAATAAGTTCTTTGTATAAAAAAAAGTGCACGTTTTTGGCATAGAACTAAAATGACCCACTTCTTGCTAATAAACCTTTTGATAAGAATTTCCTGTAAAAGAATGTTTCTGATTGAGTTTATTTTCTGCGACTCATTAATTGTCGCAAACACACGGTATTATTATTGGGTTACAAGTTCAAAATAATGTCGACTTTTTTCATCAGTAGATGATAACAATGTGAAGCACAGCTTCTTAGCATTTTTCGTCGACAAAAGATATTGACAAAAGTATAAATGTGTTGTAAGATAAAAATAATGGACATGTTACGTATCACTTGTTGCGTATTTATAACTTTAGCTCGATCGGTATAGCAATACTTATATATTGATTAACCTTAAGTTTTGTAACAATCAAGGGCAGACAATGAGACAAAACGGCAGTCCTTTGCATTTGATTAATTTTAGCAAAATATCGGTATTAACTCAAATCCGATGAAAGGCACAAATTCATCCGTTGAGGAACTTGAAGCTATCTTTCGGAATAAATAAGACGAAAGGCCGTTTTTATCGTTATTTCGACGAAATAAAAGATACTTTAAGTAAAGCAATACGCTGATGTAACAAACAAACTCATTTACGATATTGCTCTCAAAAGCCGCAGATTGTCCCTATACGAACAATGATGTATATTCTGAAAAGGTCGTGATAGCCAAAGTCGTTTTGATTGATGTGTACCATTATTTCAACAATATGAAAAGGTTCATTTATTGTTGGGTATTCAAAGCAATTATATGAAAATATTTTCAATTTAAATAAAGCAAATTGTCTGAAAAATAATGCATTTAAACCTTTATTACTCAGAAATAGTAAACGATTATGCGTTTTACATAAGTTTCGTGTTAAATATTCCGGCTAAAGATAAATCTAAGTTGAAAAAAAATAGCAAACGAAATATGAGCTACATATTGGAGCTAAAGGGACTTATTAATTACTTTTTGCTTTTGCACATACGTGTACTACTATGATTTGTGACTACCATAACGAATGACAGACATGTAAATGATTTATGGTTTTACACGCACATCTTGGACGTTGCTTTCCAAAAATATAAAAAACGATAACAAGATATTGCCATTGAAAAGGGCTCAACATCGAATAAAGCAAACAACTGCCAATATCACGCTTCGTAGCAAAAATAAGAGGGGATTTAAATGAAGCATAACACAAACAAAATATGTCGTCTCTTTAAATATGAGTTTTAAACGCAGAAATAACAAGGAAGAAGAAAATACGAATTTAAAGCATGACCGACATTTAACGTGTGTGCACACAAGAAACTTCGCAGTTTAAAAAAACAAGGATTCAGCAGTGTATTCCAACATAATGACCTTGTGAAATGGCTGGGGTAAGACTTTTTTTCCAGATTAAAAACATTTCAATGATAATTTTGTTTGCTGTTTACGTATATTATTCGTTTGAGGACAATTCTTACACCCGTAATAAATGTATTGTTACGTGTAATGTTTGGTTTCATTGGCTTTTTTGCATTGCATGACTCGTACATGTAATGTTTACCACTTCATTGATTTTAAATATTGATTATGAAATGGTTGTTTCTGATAAAAACTTGTTTAATTGGTCAAATAAACTAATTTTACAAAAAAAATTAGAGAAACAAACACTAAGAATACACTTGTCTGATGCTTTAAATACTGCTAAACATTCTAACAGTTGAAATATAACTTTTAAAGTTTAATTGTTTCATTTTCACGATCGCCAAATTTAATGCAAGTTGGTACACTGGAACTCAACAACTAAGTTGCATTGACTCTAAGCAGCAGAATTAGCTAGATCTTGCATTTATTCTCTCATTTTTTACTACAGTTTAATTTACTGATCTTCCAATACCTTAAATCTAAAGATATGTTGGTATTATTTACATTTTTCTTGTTTTTCTTTCAAACAGATATATTTTTCTGATCTATCCGGTAGACTGGACGAGTCACAACCGCCGGTAAGTTTAGAAGAATCGAACCATTCTTTAATCCTTGCGAGAATTAGATTAAATAAAGTTTCAATTTTTTTTTTCATAGTAGTATCATTAACCTATTAGACTGGTCCAGTACAATCTCCATATTTAGCTATATAGCTTCAATAAGCTAAATAGCTATAATTAGCTATTCAGAGTGGCTTCATTGATTTTCACATCTATCTTGAAGGCATATGATTCCTTATTCGAAAGACAATCAGCATCTTCCCGAGAACAA
Source organism: Magallana angulata (assembly GCF_025612915.1). Classification (NCBI taxonomy): domain Eukaryota; kingdom Metazoa; phylum Mollusca; class Bivalvia; order Ostreida; family Ostreidae; genus Magallana; species Magallana angulata. The sequence continues at coordinate 40,682,191 of NC_069112.1, forward strand.
GCTGACACACCATCTGATACACACCAAAGAGTAAGTCAAGTGGCATCAATATATTTTTGAATGGCTACAATGTTTCCAGTGAAATTTCGAGTCTTTTCCCCTTTTCTAATTATAGATATGGTTGTGATTATTATAAGATATAACGTGATATTCTCATTATAAACAGTTAGATGAATTCACTGAAGTCATTGCACATCATTAAAAATTTATACATAAAACATTTTGCAATGCGAATGTTTTGTGGGTTTTCTTTTTCTTTAATTTAGTTCTGTTAATTAAAAGGGTGTTTTGTACAGTAAAATTGTACTATGGGTGCATAAATCGACAAAACATTATAAATAGTCCGTGCATCTCCTTATGTCGTGATGCTCTTATTTTTCATAAGAGAATAATTAGGCATTGCATAGGAAAACTAACGTGTGTTGTCTCCAAAAGACTATTTGAATACGTTAATTTGTACGTTATAACAAATGGGTTTTTTTTTACAAAACACACACAAACAGATGTTGTGTATTACAAAATGCATTTTACTAAATTTATTTTACATCAGTTTTCATTTGTTTTACTATAATGTTTTGACTTCAAAGACAATAGTATACAAGTAAAACCAGTGCATTCCGATGATAGCTGGAAAAAAGATGTAGATTTTAATCTATTTATTTATATTTCTTTGTTTAAGACAATTCAGAAAAGAGTAAAACGAACAAAAAGTTCATTTCTAAAACGGTTAGAAAGGAAAGGTATATTAAACATGTTAAGAACACTAATTGATTGAAAATCTGTTTTTATAGGCATATGATTCCTTATATAGAAGACAGTTTGCACTTCTGCACATGGACCAAGGGACTAGAACGTCGCATACTCACCAAAGAGTAAGTCAACTGCTATTGCTTTGACCAATACACATGTGGATGGCTAGAATCTACCCCGATAAAATTTCTACCCGGTTTCTTTTATTTTTATAATGTATACCGAAAACCAATTCTATAAGCAGTTAGATGTTCACTCAAAAAATTGATCATTGAAAAATATATTCATGAAACGATTTGCAACCTTGCATTGACTTCTTATGGCACTGTATGTAAAAATCAAGATGTTCACGCGTTGTTATTACACTAAAAAGAAAATAAAGAACAATAACATATCAGTTCATATTTTCGGTATATGGTTTTCTATATGGAAGACAACCTTCCACTCCCACGGTACGACGAAACACAACGTCGCTTGTGCAGCAAAGAGTAAGTGATATGATGATAGTAATATCACTAATGGTGAGGATAAGAACTAACGGTATCATCTATCTGGCTAAGAGTTGACGAAACCTAAGATATATATGAAATGATGCTGCCAAGCATTTTTTATCATGTTAAATGTAAATACGTCAGGCACTATTTGCACCATATATAGTGTGAATTGACGACGTAAAAGGTCAATCTACGCCATGATAAGCGGTTTTTATTTGAGTTTTATTGTCTGTGACGTAATATGGAAAATTTGATGTTCGAAACTATCTATTTTAAGGTGCGCGACACATCTGCACATAGGGAATACGGTCCTTTGCCATAAATGTTTTTACTATACACGCAGGGGTACATGTATGTTTTTTTTTTGTTTTTCGATTCTAAGTGCACCGCGTGACTCGACTAAATTCACCTTTCCGTAAATAAGATCGTTAAAGCATTACAAAGCTTTTGTTTCCAAAATAACTTTTACACGCTCATATAAAAATGTGCAAACAATCAACATTCTCAGAACACAGGGCAACTTGAAATTTGAATGTAAATTATATAAAAAATACCTACACACTATCCTGTTTGCATTTTTGCATGTTATCAAAATATCGTCATTCTTTCTAGATTCTTTTTTTCCAGGATCAGTCCATCCAAGAAGGAACAAGGGAAGCAAATAGAAAATTTAAATATTACATGATTGTGATTGTTATTATATTTTTGGCTTCCATTGCTGCAATCGAAGTGGCTTATCAAAAACATTTCAAGCATAAAGGTAATCTCTAAAACTTTTATATATTTATTAATTTGCATTTTGAATATTGAAAGCAGTTTCTTAGTTAACTATTGTTGTATGATGTATTCACAAAAAAATGAGCTGCAAATAATTTCATGGATATATCATATTTAAATCAATATAAATAATACCATAGACATTGAAATAGCCAAAAGTAGGGCCGTTTTTGTTATACACGTATGCGTGTACATTCAAATGTTGATTTAAATTGAATCTATATATGCCTACAATGTTTCTAATTTTAAGATGACAAGGAAGATACTTCTTCAGATGATATTCGGTTATCACCCACCAAACCCTTTCCAGAGTATCCATCAACTACATCTTCCCAATTCATGTATCATACAACCAAACCTTCCGCAGATTATCTAGCCGGTTTGTATTGGTTACAAGTGACAATAGTTCATTTAAACATACCTTAAAACGCAAAGGAATGAATTAGTTGTAACTTTTGCTTATTGCAAATATGTTTAAACTGTATTTTAAAGGGGCATGGTCACGATTTTGGTGAAAAATTATTTTTTTGTCGATTTTAATGCTTATAATGCTTCAGTAATGCATTATTAATAGGCAATTAAAATTTGACTGTCATTTGTTGAGTTATAAGACAGTTACAGAGCTTACATTTCTTCGCTGGGTAAACAAAGCTTTTGTTTACATTTTGAATGTTGAAGTCAAAAATTCCAGTTTCAGACATTAAATGAATGTGTTAATCGTTAGTTACTGTTTATTTATGCTAAAAATGAATACAAAGATAGACAAATCAGCTTGAAAAAGATTTTTTACTGGTATATTGAACCTATGTAAACAAAAACAGGGCGCGAGCCTTGTTTACATTGCGAAGAATTTTGAGCCCTGAATCTTGCTTAAAACTTATCAACTAGCATCCAAATTTCATTTGATCATTAGAAATGCATTCCTAAAGCATTGAAAATAATAAATACAGAAAAAATAAAAATTGACCAAAATCGTGACCATGCCCCTTTAAAACAAAAATCGAGTTAATGCAATTGCTACAAATATCAAAGTATCACTACGGCGGCATTTATTTCCAAGCACACACGTATGAAATGATCATTAATTTGAGTAAAATTTATCTTCAATTTTTTGCTTAAAGGAAGCTGGGGAACACGTTTTATTGTGTTGTTCATGAAAAACATACCGAATACGAAGAAATCCATTTACGTCACATCAGTCAATAGAATACATATAAACATTACAACGTCTGAACGTCTAAACAGTTCTCTCAAAAGTGAGATCGACCAAAAAGCCAATATACCCTCTTTCGAGCAATTCTTCATTCCAAGTTCAATGGAGTTAGAAAGCTTTAAGATAGAAACGAAATGTATATTAATTGAAACATCTCAAAATGCTATGGTTGTAAGTCAAGCGGATGTCTATTCATCGGTTGGGATGACAACTCATATCCCGATACATAAACTTTCAACTAAATATGTTATTGTCTCGACAAATCCGGTGAAATACTTCAGTCAATTTGCAATTGCTTCAATTGATGAAAACACTATGATATGGATAACCTTCCAAATGAATGAGACATTACAAATTGACGGGAAAATATATCGGAGTGGGGAAACTTTTAGCATCAAACTCAACCGTTATGAAACATACCAGATTCAACATACTGTGGACTTGACAGGAACGTACGTTCAGTCATCTTTACCTATTGCCGTCTTCTCTGGAAATGATTGCAACAAATTAAATGGGCAAGGGTTTTGTGATCACCTAATTGAACAATTGCCACCGACATCTAGAATAGATACAGTATACGTTGTTCCACCCCATCTGTACAGCAATACCAAAATACGAGTCATGGCCATCGATAAATCAACAATATTCTACAATTGCACAAATAAGACTTTTAACAAGTCGTATAAGCGCATTGAATACTCTGATATTGATATTTCAAGCAACGGAGTGTGTTATATTCAATCGAACAAACCTATTTTGGTAACAAGTTTCGGTTTATCTTCTTCAATAAGATACATCGGGGATCCTTCAATGGTTATTGTTCCAGGATTTTATCAGTACCAAAACTACTACAAAATAATAGTTCCTTTTGGATATGATTACAGCTATATTACAGTTATTATGAAACAAAGCGACAGTATACTGCTTCTAAACGGCTATACAGTGGCAACAAGCAAAATTCTTTATCAGGAAATTCTCTATTATAGTATTCATTTCAAGGTAATGATAATACGTGTGCTCGCAGGTGAACTAACGGTGACAACAACGAAGAGCGAGAAGTTTGGATTAATGTGTGCTGGCATGAAAATTTTCCAATCCTTTGCTTTTTCTGGTAATTCTGTATTGTGATGTTGGTTCACTGTTGAAAGTAAAATCATCTAATTTACAAAATGTTCTAAACTTGTGTTTGGTGCTAAATGTAGAAAGCAGTTAAAAATATGATTTACGAACATGAACATCGGCAGTTTATTTGTGTAAATTACAAAAGTTGTTAATATGGGTGTTCCTTAAGATATAATGAAATATCATAATAAGAAATTGAGTATAAATGTTTAACATTAACGTATTAAACGAGAGAGAGAGAGAGAGAGAGAGAGAGAGAGAGAGAGAGAGGTTGTTAAAGTTATTAAAATATCGATGGTGTTTGTCATACAATTTTAAGCGCACACATATATTGCAAAGTCTATTTACTGACATATATAATCTATGACTTTATGTATTTTTTAATATAACATTTATGGACCTTATTAATCGGACTATAATTCATCGTTTATCATGTTAACGTGCAATCGCTGTTAATAAAAAATAAAACAAAACGTGTTTAATTAGTATTTAATTATTTAAATTGTTACAGATCAAAATAGTCCTTTAACTATTCATGGGGGTAAGGCTAATCATAGTTTGATATCTCCCCAAACAAAAGCAAAAATGAACATTACAATGTAGACTTCTTTCACTATAAACTCAAAATATTTAAAATATTAATAAACGACAAAAAAGCCTTTCAGAATATATGTTTAAAAGTTTTACCAGATCTATAAACCAAAGTATCATCTACGATTATTCCGTCTATTTAAGGCCTGATATTGTTTTATCATTTCAATCAGAGTTCATATAAGAAACTAAATTTAGTAAAACATATTCCTAATCAATATTTAACAGTTGAAAACCTAATTTATCACAGTCAAAGTATTAATATTTGATACATCTTAAAAAGTAAGGTATAATTTATATTTTGTTCTTCGCCTTTTGCATTTCCATGAAACTGATTACTGTAAACGTATTATATTTTGCGTGTACGATATTTGGCGAAAATAAGTTTTTGAACAAGTTGGCGTTGATATGAATAAGCGTATTCCTGAGTTTAACTATTCTTGTGCATATATGAATGGCATATAGCGATGTACTTGATTTAGCGGAAGCCACATTCCGCAAAATGCGCTAAATAGAATACACAGCGAAATGTTTTACGTCTAAACTACCCTACCGAAATAAAATGCATTTTTTTAGCCCTTGTATTTACATGTATCTATGCACCCTATTTTACATATACGTTACGACATCCCTTTAACTTTGGATGTTTTACATAAAAAGGAAGACAATAACAGTGCACAATACCTTTTCATTCCTATTAAAGTATTTGCATAAAGAGACACAACTCGCTTACATTATGTTTGACTCCACATATAAATATTTATTAAACGTTCATTAGAAATAGCAACCAATGCACATTGCTTCATATATTCTGCCAAAAATTGGTCAGAGATTGTACTCTTTGCTCTTTATTTGTCTGTTTTTTATCCATACACATTTATCTGATATCCGACACATTTCAATGACAGCCGGTGTAAAGGAAAAAAAAAGTTTCCATTCATAAATTCTGATTTTCCCTGTCGTATGAGTAAGCATTTTCATGATTTCAGGTCATTTGTTTCACAATTAGTATGTTTTTCATTGGGTCTTTTAGTTTAAATTATTGAAAATTGGATAAGTGTGTGTAATATTTAAAAAACCCAGCATTCATTACACAAGTTTCATATGACATACTTAAAGCAAGGGGTGTACTGCTGTTTTCACATTATGCAATAAGCTGCTCTGTCGAAATTTAAAGGGTGCATACTTGACAAAGGATGATGTTTATGGATGGATAGTTAAAATTATGACAACGATCAGGAAGAGAATTTAATACAATGATCACCAAACAAGGACTCATAAATAGAAACTTCCAAATAAAGTAGCTGAAAAAATCATTGCGAATCAACACGTCAAAACACTGTTTGGGATAGTCAGTCTAAAAAATGTATTCCGATAGGTCTGAGGTAAGTCGTATCTGTGTACGTCTGAGGTAAATTGTATCTGTATAAGTCTGAGATAAGTCGTATCTGTATAAGTCTGAAGTAAGTCGTATCTGTTTAGTTTTATGTAAGGACTAGTATTAGAAAGAAAAATAATGTATTGTATGGTGAATTTAATTTGTTTTGAAGGCCTGACTCAGTCATCTAAGATTTTAGATTTTTTGTAAAGTCATCGAGAATATGAATTTTCATTTTGTTGTTTTTTTTTTGTTCTTTGGAAGGGGGGGGTGTTTTGTTTGTTTGTTTGTTTTTTGGTTTTTTTCTAGAACTTCCTTTTTTAATATTCACTACAACAAAGTGAGTGTGATGTTATTAGGATGTAAGAGATCAATGGCTTTTCTCCCTAACATAACTGGTATTTAATATACATCAAAGAGCAAAAACGTTATGTGCCATCTGCTTTTTTTAATTCATTCATGCCAGGTATACTGTAAAAGTGGTTGATTACGCAGGTGGTTGAATACCCGTTGTCTAGGGCAATCAATACGCTTGAGTGGTAAATACGCGGTTTCAGGATTTACTATTCTTAAGTTTTATTTTTTTTTACCATACACACGGGGGAATTTAACGCGCTTTTAAGATTACTGCGTTCATGTAACTGGGGTAAATTTTCCCCAGGCGGAAATAAACACCTTTAAAATATTTAATCAGTTGCTGATTGTTTTATCAATTATGTTCAGAGCTCGGGAGGTTCCGGATACGCACGGTTTTCAACTATCAGCAGTTCAATTAATTCAGAACAGGTATGTTATTTAGTTAATATAGTGATTAACATTAAAAAATGCATTTTATACCGGTTTTTAATATATTGTAGCTAAGACTCGCTAGCAAAGAATTTGTTTAACTTTAATTTCAAATAATCACATAAAATTGATGAAGCCAATGTGTTGGTTACGAGTTTTTTTTTTTTTAAGAATACCAAGCGTCGTTAGAATATAGAAAAAAAATGTTTCCTTTTGCAGAGCATAGGGATATACACGGTCATTTCCAGTTCAGCTTCAACTACGTATGATAACATTTCAGAGGTAAGTATTGAGCTAATTGAAATAGAAGAAACGCTATCCTATGTATAAAATTAACTTTGGTTTTGAATTTGATCCTTGTTCATAGAAGGTACTTTGCAATTAATCACTAAATTTTACTGTTTTATAAACAATATTTATGTGGAAAAAATGAGATTTGTACAAGAAAAACCTGTAGGTTAATGCTAAATTGTTAATTAAATTAAATGTAAATTTTGTGTTTCTTTTTTAAATGCAGGGCTTTTATGACAGACAGATTGGAAGATTCATTACACCAACATCGGTAAGGATTACACTTGATTAACATTGATGAAGATTCTGTTTATAGTTCATTGATCCAGAATGACAAATCACTGGGTTTTTTATTACTGGATATGTATATATAAATTGACAATCAGGACAATGGGACTTATATGTCCCTAACAGACCTGGATGCAAATGAAAAAAAAAAATTTCAATTCATTTTTTTTGGGGAAATCAACTCCTCGTCATGATAAAAATTCCCGAGCTTTTTAAACTCGGGACTTTACATTATGGTGTACATAGTAACGACACCCATTGCGGCATAGAAATAGACACAAAACTTTGGTGATATAAACTGTTAAACAGTGCGTTAAAATCGCCATTCTGTGACGTATTGTCATAAAAAAATAGAAATCACCCGCCGTAAATGATCTTGTAAATGAGTGTGGAAGTGCTTATTGTTACTCGGTCGCGATGAAAATATCAAATTATACGCACTTCTGTACAGCCAGGGGACTAATTTCATCAAATAAACAGGTTAATGCATTATAAACAAACAGAGAATGCACATAAAAATGAGAGAAATACCACAGATCACAAAGTGAATATTAGACGTCTACTACAAGTTTCGGGTGTAACGAAATCAAAAGGGATCATATATCTGTGTGACGGTTGTGCCTATTTCCGAGCGGTGTTTTGCTTTAAATCGAGTCTATATTACATGTAACTCTTTTAAACTTTCGATCGATTCAACGAATTATTAATTTTGACTCTCTGGTACTTTAAAGACAAACACCGCTCGTAAATGGGCACTGTCCGCCATATTTCTCTTTTATCACTAACAGCCCCTATATAAGCTGCAGATTTCTTAATAAAAAATACATCGCTGAAGAGGTATCATCTGTCCGAGTTACACGGTCGCAATGAAATTACCAAATTCTACGCACTTTTGTCAAACTTATATCCAATAAACAACCCAATGCATTACTTACAAATATAATACATGTATGCACATGAAATAAGAAATAAATGCATTAAGTCCAAAAACCACAAAAAGAATACTACACGTCGGCCACAAATTTCAGGTGTGCAATCGGTGTAACGAAACAAAAGGGTTTATATACCGGTATCTGGCCTGGGCACCCACATTAACGATACAGTGGTTCCATTAATATTCGTTATATACTAATTTATATGTATTTTGCTGTTGTTGAATTGATAAAAAAAATCAATGATCCGGTAGCATACTGTTTTGATGTGATCGCTTATAGCAAATTCACATATTGTTTAAATTTTGATTATCTCTTAATCAACGAAAATTGGTATAAACAAACATTAAAGAAACCATATAACATATTTCTTCTTGTTTTTATAAACAAAATTTTTGTGTTGCAGGGCCGACACGGGGAACTTCCTAGAATTAGAGATGATAATCCTGATCATGTAGATCAGGTATTGGTTTATTATTTTCACAGAATATTTCATATTTTACAAAATTAAATTCTAAGATATTTTAGATTCCTTATTTTACGCGAGTACCTAAATCTGCGATTCAACTGTTTAGCATCAAGTTGCGAAATTATAAAATCGCAAAAGCCAATTTTTTAAAATCATAGATTTCACTTAGTACATCTCTCCGAAAAAAGCGAGATTTTTTAATCTCTAATCCGAGGCAAAACAAATAAAAATATTGTCTATGTTAATGTCTGTAAATTTCAATCTGTATAAGTTATACATGTATCTTTAGAATATGAAATAACTGATAAAGAATAGATTCTACTGAAACACATTGATGGTAATTTCAATGAGCATACAGCTAAATGTTTCTTTTTTAAATTCTCAAACATGTACATGTGTATTAAGCAATAAACGTGATTTATCCGAAGTCATATTTAACATGTACCAATAACGCAAAATGCTGTGGAATCACTAAAATTCGTTGTGGCTCAATTTTCGTGGTATTTGTGGGTAACCTTCCCCTATGTATTTACTTCCTCCACGAAAATGACTTACTGAAATTCAAAACCGACGCATCCACGAAATTATATCGTCACGGATATTCAAAATCCCACAATCTACGAAACTGCAACCCCCCCCCCCCCCCCATGAATTTAAATGATTCCACAGATGATACGCGGCCAAAAAATTAAAACAATCTCAATGTTGATTTTTTATAGAGAAACCCCAACAGTAACCAAGAACATACTAAAAACTCCAAACGTCCATGTATTATGGTGATCCTGTCAGTTGTTGTCGTTGTTATATTAACTACTGTTGCAACTTTTGCTGTCTTGTATCTCCAAGGACAAGGTAAGATAAAATCGACATCAAAAATTGTGTGTTAAAATGTACTCTACGATATGGTTCACTACATAAACATTATTGACGGCTTGGTCTTTACAATATACTGTAAAATATTGTGTAAAAGAATGATGTATTAATTATGCTTTATCGACCAAGAGTTCTATATGAGCATCTCTGTACCCAGAAGAACTCGCTTTTCTTTAAGGTGGTTCACAACACCTAAAAATAGCAGAATCAAATCAAATAAAAAATCAGCAGAAACTTACAATATTATAATAGATTTTGTGATGGATAAAAATTCAAATAAGTAAAATAAATGCGATTTTGCATAGATAATTATGGTGGCATAGATCTGCCACCACTTGTGAGATAATAATGTCGACTTGTCAGATCTTGATGTCGACTTGTCGGATAATTATGTGGACTTGTGAGTTCTTTAAGTCGATTTGTCACTTATCCACGTGTTTAAAAGTTTAACACTATAAGTCGACATAATTATTTGGCAAGTCGACATAATTATTTGATAAGACGACATAACATCTGACAAGTCAACATCATTATCCGACACCTCGGCTTATAATATGAATGATAAATTTCTTTAAACTAGTGGCCATATTATTTTTTTCTGTCAGATAATTATGTTAACTTGTCAGATGTTTATGGTGACTTGTCAAATAATTATGTTAACTTGTCAGATTTTTATGTCGACTTGTCAGATATTATGATGACAAGTTAATGACAGTTAGTGACACTAAAACGTTTTAACAACAAAATATTGAGTTTCTAGTCAATATGGTTATTTTCTGACAGGTCAACATAAAGATCTGACAAGTTGACATAACTATATGACAAGTCGACATAATCATCTGACAAGTCGACATAACTATCTGACAAGTAGTGACAGATCTATGCCACCATACATAATCATATTTTTTTAAAATTTTATTGAAAAAATGCCATCAATAGCCCCATACGGATTCAAACTTTTGTTCTGCAGTTCACAAGCCCGTTCTTTTAACAAATGTTATGACGATATTTGACCAAATCGCAATCTTATGACGTAGTGTCTTAAAAAGAATAAGTCTAGTTGTAGTGGGGTACCTTAAGGTTATACACTATATGAGAAGGATGTGTTTAATGATTGTCTTATAAATTCATTGGTCGCACTTAAATTATTATTTTAAATTATTATTGTAAAAGGTGAGTTAAAATAAGAATACTTTTCATAATAAGAAAATAAAATGTATTTTCAATATTTTATTTATTTGCAAAATAAAATATAAATTTTCTACGAATTATTGTCTTTTCAAAACCCACAGTTTCTATAACTTCTGTGTCTTCGTTTTACAGATTCTCCCAACGATAACGGAAATGTGTTGCGCCTTAACCGAAGCTATCTGAGAAGAATTAATGGAACCGGTACGATTCACCTTTGTTTGACAGAATTGCATATCAAATCACTAATAAATTATGTTTAGACATAATAAATCAGTAATAACGGATTGTATGTTCTACAGAAATCTTCAGTGACTGCAAAGATCTAAAACTGTTTGGAAACAATAGTGATGGGCTTTACACTGTATACCCTGACCCACTTACAGAGACGCCAATCGTCGTGTACTGTGATATGACAACAGACGGTGGAGGATGGACGGTAATACAATCCAAGCAGATCTAGAGGGGGTCAGGGGTCCCCCCCCCCATGTAAAACTCAAATTACCTGAAATGGCATCAGAAAATGACCAAAAATATCCCCCTTCTGCCGGCAAAGCAAAAAAAAACAAAAAACTGTCGCCCTCCGATATTTTTTTTCTGAATCTGCGCATGGAATTAATGTCTAACTATCATTTATCAGTAAAAGTTAAGAGTCTAACCAGCATTATAATATTTAGTCACATGTATCAGTAAAAAAGAAAAATAGCATTGTAATAAGCACAAATACGGAAAATAAGATAATTTTAAAAAATGATGGTAAAATTAATAATATTTCCAATACAATTGCTGTATAGTTATGTATGTGCCAATTTTTTTTTTTAGCTCACCTTAGCCAAAGGCTCAATTGAGCTTTTCTGATCACAATTTGTCCGTTGTCTGTCGTCGTTGTCGTGGTCGTCGTTGTAAACATTTCACATTTTCATCTTCTTCTCAAGAACCACTTGGTAGAATTTAACCAAATATGGCACAAAGCACCACTAGGTATAGGGGATTCAGGTTTGTTCAAATGAAGGGCCACGCCCTCATAATAGGGGAGATAATTGAGAAATATTGAAAATTTGTTGGTATTTTTCAAAAATCTTCTTCTCAAAAACTATTTGGCCAGGAAAGCTCAAATTAAAATGGAAGCATCCTCAGATAGTGTATATTCAGGTTTCTTCAATTCATGGTCCCCGGGGGTAGGGCGGGGCCACAATAGGGGGATCATGTTTTACATATGAATATATAGAGAACATCTTTAAAAATCTTCTTCTCAAAAACTATTAGGCCAGAAAAGCTCAAATTAAAATGGGAGCATCTTCAGGTAGTGTAGATTCAAGTTTGTTCAAATCATAGTCCCTGGGGGTAGGGTGGGGCCACAATGGGGAATCAAGTTTTACATAGGAATATATAGAGATATTTTCTTCTCAAAAACTATTAGGCCAGGAAAGCTCAAATTTGAGTGGAAGCATCCTCAGATAGTGTAGATTCATGTTTGTTCAAATCATAGTCCCTGTGGGTAAGGTGGGGCCAAAATGGGGGGATCAAGTTTTACATAGGAATATATAGAGAAAATCTTTAAAAATCTTCTTCTCAAAAACTATTAGGCCAGAAATGCTCAAATTTAAGTGGAAGCATCCTCAGATAGTGTAGATTCAAGTTCATGCTCCCCGGGGGTAGGGTGGGGCCACAATTGGGGGATAAATTTTCATACAGGACTATATAGAGAAAATCTTTAAAAATCTTCTTTTTTTAGTTTATTTGGCCAAAAAGGCTTAAACTTTTGTAGAGGCATCCTCGGGTAGTGTAAATTCAAGTTTTCAAAATCACAGTCGCTAGTGGTAGGGCGGGGCCGTGATGGCGGTTTGAATTTTTATATAGGAATATATAGAGAAAATCTTTAGAAATATTTTGGGAAAGTTTTCGGTCCAAAACTCAGTACTTAGTGTGAGGCACAGGTTATGCAGATTTAAGTTTCATGAAACCATGATTCTCTAGAGAAAAGTGGGGCCACGAAATGGGGGGGGGGGTGTTGGGGGTGTTGTATAGGAATAGAGAAAAATCTTCTTACAGGTACAACAACAAAATGGGCTTGGTATTTACGAAAAAAAAGAGGTGGATAAAGATTGGCAGATTTTCTATTTTTTTAGCAGGATCTACTGTACTTAGTTGTCAAGATATGTTGATACTGTAATGCTAATTTGATCAGAATTAAGGCAATTGTTGCTCCGGTGAGCGATGTGGCCCCTGGGCCTCTTGTTTCTTCTAAAAATGCAGGTTTTCCAACACAGACGAAACGGGTCTGTTAATTTCTATCTTCGTCTATGGGACAGTTACAAGCATGGCTTTGGAGAGGCATCAGGAGAGCATTGGATTGGTATGGTGTTTATAACACATTGATTATTATAAAAGTGTTTGTATTTATTTGACGAATTTCTTTCAAAAAAGAATTTAAACGAGGCATTGATCCTTGTTATAATTTTTCTTTCGGTTCGAATGTGTTTTTGGTGTTCGGCGAGATGCTGTACTTTGAAGTGGAGTTGGAGTTTTTATTTGTACTGTTTCTTTAGTTTCTTGGTTATTTTTAAATCATAATTGGATCCCTTAATTTTTCATTTCGATAAACCTTGTTTTGCAGGTAACGACAATCTTCACAAGCTTACTACTTTAGGAACCACTGACTTGTATGTTCGTCTAGAAGCATTCAGTGGACTCTGGTATTACGCCAAATATAGCGACTTTAGTGTGGCTGATGAATCTGATGGCTACAGACTGAGACTTAAAGCCGGGTCGTATGAAGGAAATGCTGGTAGGTTATCCGGGTTATAGTTTGCTTGGATTCAATGAACGTTGTGAAATTAAATATTAATGTTTCCATAATAATTTGGAATAATTTTAATTAATAGGGCTCATTTTCATAATTTTCAATTCTGGGTTTTTTTTGTCTGCCTTTTCTTGTTTGTGAGAAATTTATCAAGTTTTATTCTTTTTTTTTTGCCATACTAAACAGGCACTAACGACCTTCTTAGACTTCAAAAAACTAGATGACATAAAAACACACCAATAATTAAATAATTGATTGTCATAATGGTTCGAAAACGCTCTTAAAAATTGGAACCCAGTTTGATATTCGTATCAAATGCTGATACAAAAAAAGAAAAATAAACATGGTAGAAATATATCTATAAAACACAATCAGCTGAGCAATCGTTTCCTTTTCCACTCTTCCTCACCATCACGTCCCCCCGCCCCCCTTTCCCTTTTAATCAATTAATATTTAAACAAAATTATATATTCCTGTTCACTGCCAAATATGTTATTCATATGTATGAATTTATACAGGCGACGGCATGGACAGTCATGTGAGTACAGATCCAAGTGGCATGAAATTCAGCACCATAGACATTGATAACGATAACGCCCCCGAGCGGTGTACTTTTGGTCGCAAGGGGGCGTGGTGGTATAACGAATGTACGCTGACAAACCTGAATGGGATTTATGGGAACGAAACCTGTTTGAAATCTGAAACATGTAACTTTTGGTATTTGTTAAGTAATAGCTATGTCGGTGTGAAAACTTCCTATATGATGGTTCGACGTTTGGAAAATCAATTTTATTGTGCAAAGTGTCCGTCCAGTAAATGACACGATGCGAGTACCATTTTGTTAAATATGTAACGACAGCCTACATAATAGTCAGCAATATTTTTTTCGCAACTGTTACAGATATGTTAGCTTTATATCAATTGAAAACAATATATACATGTATCATTTCATTGTATTGTTACTTATGTATTTATACTTTTTCCCTTGCACCAATATCCATACTTACATATTAATGTTATTCATCTGATCTAAAATCTAAAATTTTAAGATGAAAAATAATTAATTTAATGTATTTAAAATAAAACATATATGCATGCATATATGTATTGTCCTTGGATATTTTTCTATTTGAATTAGTCCGCCGCTTTTTTTTATTTTATTGTCAAAAAATTAATTTTCCCTATACCTAAAATAGTTTTTCTTGAATAACTTTCCTTTGTGCTAACTATATTAACTTTAAAAAAAAAATAATGTATTCTTTTTAAGAATAACTTTAAGAATTATTTAAGAATAATCGTAATAATGATTTTAGAATTTTGAAGACAATGTATCAAGTCGTGGTCTGATATCCAATAGAAAAACCTCTGCTTAAGGACTGAAATTCCCGTCAGTGATTTATTGTTTCAAATGCCGGTCTAATCTACCTACGTACGTTGCACTCAGAGTATATATGAGATGTACAGTACCAATCAGACCCAACCTAACAGAAAGTAAACCCCAACTAAACCCTGGGTTTACTTTCTGGGTTTACTAGAGTGGACCCAGAGTAAACCCCAAGTAAACCCAGAGTGGACACAGAGAGTAAACCCCGATCATAAGAAAACCCTGAAAGAAGACGCTACATGTGTATTTGGAATATACAAGGGGCAGGAATTACAGGCAGTAGAGTGATAATATAAAATACAGGTTTGTTTCACACTTCAGTGCTTATAGTTGACTCCAAAATCAATTCTCAAGTTAACCCAAAGTAAACTTTGAGTAAACCCAGAGTAAACCCCGAGTGGACCCAAATTTTCAAAAGGTTAACCCAAAGTAAACCCAAGAAGTAAACCCGGGGTTTAGTTGGGGTTTTCTCTGCTGTTAGGTTGGGTCTGATCGGTACTGTAGATAAACTGCAAAACGTTTAATCTTGGTTACATGTATCACTTGGTCTACGTAAAAATCGTTGTAATAAATACACAGCTTCATCGTCGGAATAATTTATCTTCATACAAATACAAATTATATCAAGAATGACAGTTATATTTGTGGTTGAAAGCACAAAACCCAAATTAACAAGGATAACATAGCTGATGCATAGTATTATGAAATATGTAATATGATCGAAACAATAACGTTAGTATCGATTTCTTTAGCGCTATTAAGTTGATTATTTTTCATATTCAATATAATATTCAACAGCTAGCGCTGTATCCATTTTTATACACACAAAGGAAGTGATCAACTGGGATATTTTGCTGAAATTTTCCCGCGGGAATGTCGTTTCTTTGCTTGGATTTGCAAAGCGTAAATTTTAAGTCATAAGTAGGTGAACAGTCATACATTCTATTTGTATGTAAACCGCTACAAGCGTATCTTTGTATATACAGTCGTAAAGGTAATTGTGAAAACTAAATGTACACCCGCATATTACTACTGTCCCGGATACTAAATACATTTTGTAAGTTAAAAGATTGTGTATTCACGTTTCACCTAAATTAATATTCCGCTGGCTGACTTTCTTAGCTTTTTAAAAGGATAATCTTGTTATAACTTAAAATATCACTTAATAAGACAATTTATCTGTTTGTTTCAAAGTGGAATCTAAAGTAGCCATCTTAAATTTGATGCTTAGCACTAAGAACTTCAAGTACGAATACCTACGTAGCAGCAAAGTAACTTAATTACCGTTCAACAGCATAGCCGTGACGTAGTCCTACGCAGCCCCGAACCTGAACGCACCCTACGTTTAACCAGTAGGTCATTACAGTCTTCACATAATATGACCTATTAAGTTTTTCTTGTACTTTTATGTGTAGGTGAGACAATAAATTAGGAAACATAATTCGGATAATATGTTTTTTTTTCTGATAAAACGAAATTGTCAAAGTACAGTCTATCTACAGATGTTTTCCCAGAATGCCCGTCCATGAAGTCGGGAATGCGTACCTCGGAAATAAGGACTAACGTAGTTGTTAGCGCTCTAGAGTGCTACATGCAATGTAGCCATAAAACCTTGTCCATATTCCCAAAAATTAACATTTTCAACTACACTTGTCTGTGATTACAATACGAATCAATTTTGAAGCCTATAGTCCAATAACTTTATAAAACACGAGTGACACAAAATGGGCGTGTCTTATAGCATAACCTAAAACGGTATTGACATCGCCTCGTAGTCATACATAGTATGTGCTACTTGAAAAATTGGTGGTTTTAAAATGTTTTTAAGTGTACAAATTTGAAATGGTATTAATATAAGTGATAAGGAATCATTCTTTGAATATTATGAGATGATAATTTCTATGTTGTTCTAGTCGGTTTTTATATCGTAAGCAACGACAGAGGAAAACCTGGCCGAGAAATGAAAGCAAATTTACATACCCTTTAGCGAATTATTAATAAAAGTAACATCTCTCCTATTCTTCTTAGATTCAATTTTCAAGAAATCACACCAAAAAAATT
This sequence comes from Magallana angulata, assembly GCF_025612915.1. Classification (NCBI taxonomy): domain Eukaryota; kingdom Metazoa; phylum Mollusca; class Bivalvia; order Ostreida; family Ostreidae; genus Magallana; species Magallana angulata. The sequence goes on from NC_069112.1 coordinate 40,699,591, forward strand.
AATAGAGATTTAAATAACTTGGGGTTATCGTTCGTAAGATGAGTTATATTCCCATTAGAGCAATTATCAACATAAACAAATGGTGATAAAGGGGTTTTTGTTTGTCTTGTTTTATCAATAATCGATGCAAATTGTCAATGTTAAAAGACAATTGTGCAATTTAAGGATTTTGTAATACCATGAAATAGTAGGGAGATTTTACGAGCGAGCGCCTTAAATTGTATAACACATGCACGTAGCATCGTTTTGCGGAAAAGTTAGTGTATACATGTATTCATCTAAATATGCATTTATTTATCAACATGAATAAGTTCTTGGTAAAAACAAAAAAGTGCACGTTAGTGGCATAGAACTAGAATGACCGACTTCTTGTTAATAAACCTTTTGATAAGAATTTCCTGTAAAAGAATGTTTCTGATCGAATATAATATCGAATTTATATTCAGTATGACAATGGCATTAACCAGCCACACTGAAAAACAATAAAGCACCGAGGAGCAATTTAGTTGTTAATCTAAATGCATATCAATCAAAAACTGTCAAAATACTGTACGTCTTTATATTTAGATAATGACATGTTTGGTAGTGTTGTTACTCTGATGATTTAGCTACCCTTAAATTACAATAATCACCTTGTAAATTACCGTGCATTCATAAAATATTTTACACGATTTATACGATATTAGCGTTACTTTTTTAGCGATGCAAACAATAGGAGATCAGTGGATCATGAACCGTTGTACCAGTAGCTCAGGTAAATTAAGTCAGGTTTATAAAAGGAACCTGTCCAACTTAATTTGTAAATGAATTTTTGAATAACTTGTATAAATGTGTTGCAATATAAAGATGATGGATACGTTGCGTATCTCAGTTGCTGCTAATTATTTTATAATAATTATTATTATTATAATTAACTTTAGCTCGATCGGTATCACTCAACTTAATATAAATTTGTTATCTTTAAGTATTGTAAAAGTCACAGAATGGAGAATGAGACTAAATGCTTTGCATTTATATAATTTTAGCAAACTATCGGTATTAAATCAGATACGATGAAAGGCACAAATTCATCCTTTGAGGAACATATAGCTATCTTTCGGAATAAATAAGACGAAATGCCATTTTTATCGTTATTTTGACAAATAAAAGATAGTTTAAGTAAAGCAATACGTTGAAGTAGCAAACAAACTCATTTACGATATTTATTTCAAAAGGTTGTCCCTGTACGAACAATGATATATTTTCTGAAAATGTCGTGATAGACATAGTCGTTTTGATTGATGTGCACCATTATTTCAACTACTAGAAACGGTTTATTTATTTTGAGGTATTCAAAACAATTATATAAAAATATTTTTCAATTTCAATTGTCAGAAAAATATAATGCATTTAAAACTTTATAACTCAAAAAATATTAAACGCTTATGCTTTGTACATAAGTTTCGTGTTATATATACTGGCGAAAGATAAATCTAAGTTTAAAAAAAATAGCAAACAAAATATGAGCTACATATTGGAGCTAAAGGGACTTACTACTTGCTTTTGCACATACATGTACTAGTATGATTTGTGACTCCCAGACATGTCAATGATTTATTGTTCTACATGCACATCTTGGACGTTGTTTTCCAAAATATATAAAAGCGATAACAAGACTTTGACATTGAAAAGGGCTCAACATCAAATATAGCAAACAACTGCCAATATCACGCTTCGTTGCAAAAATAAGCGGGGATTTAAATAGAACATAACACAAACAAAATCGATCGTATTTAAAGCATGACCGACATTTAACGTGTGTGTACACAAGAAACTCAGTGTATTTCAACACAGCAGTGTATTTCAACATAATGACCTTGTGAAATGGCTAGGATAAGACTTTTACCAGATTAAATACATATCAATGATAATCTTGTTTGCTGTCTACGTGTATTATTCGTTTGAAGACAATTCTTACACCCTTAATAAATGTATTGTAACATGTTACGTTTGATTTCATTGGTTTTTTTTGCATTGTAGAACTCGTATATGTAATGTTTACTACTTCATTAATTTTTAGTATTGATAATTAAATGGCTGTTTCTGATAAAAACCTGTTAAATTGGTCAATAAACCCATTTTAGAAACAAATTAGAGAAACGGATATTACAAATGTAAGAATACATTCGTTTGATGCTTTTAATACTGCTATACATTCTAACAGTTTAAATATAACTTTTAAAGTTTATTTGTTTCATTTTAACGATCGCCAAATGTAATGCAGTGTTGGTACACTTGAACTCAACAACCGAGTTGCATTGACTCTAGGCAACAAAATTAGCTAGATCTTGCATTTATTCTGTCATTTTTTTAAAATATCGTTTGATTTAATTTACTGATCTGCCAATACCTTAAATCTAAAGATATGCTGGTAATATTTACATATTCTTGTTTTTTTTTTTTCAAACAGATATATTTTTCTGATCAATCCGACGGACTGGACGTGTCACAACCGCCGGTAAGTTTGGAAGAATCGAACTAATATGCAAATTTTAATCCTTGCGAGAAATGTGTGTATTTAATTAGTTTTCAAATTTTTAAAAAAAATCAAAATAATGTTCCAAATTGTTTTTGGTAGTAGTATCGTTAACCTATTAGACAGGTCCAGTACAATTTCCATATATAGCTTCAATAAGCTAAATAACTTTGATTAGTTATTCAGTGTAGCTTCATTGATTTACACATCTATCTTGAAGGCGTATGATTCCTTATTTGGAAGACAATCAGCATCTTCCCGAGACCAAGCTGACACACCATCTAATACAAACCAAAGAGTAAGTCAAATGGCATCAATATATTTTTAAATGGCTACAATCTTTCCGGTAAAATTTCGATTTTTTTTTCCCTTTTCTTATCATATTTGTTGTTGTGATTATTATTAGATATACCGTGATATTCTCATTATAAGCAGCTAGATAAGTTCACTTAAAGCATTAAGTCATAAAAGTTCATACATAAAACAGATTGCAATATGTATTATCTATCGGCGAAGAGTTGAAGAAACATAAGATATATATGAAATGATGCTGACAAGCATTTTTATCATGTTAAATGTAAGTAAGGTCAGGCACTATTTACACTATTTATAGTGTGCATTGACGACTTACAAGGTCAATATTTTGCATAATAAGCGGTTTTCTTTTAAGTTTTGTTTGTGACGTAATAAGGAGAAATTGATGTTCGTAACAATCACTTATTTTAAGGTGCGCGACACATCTGCACATAGCAAATATGATCCTTCGTCCTTGATAATTTTTCCAAACACGCTGGGGCTCATGTATTCTTTTTTCACCTTTAGGTGTACTGGGTAACTAGACTAAATTCCCACATCCGTAAATCAGATCTTTTTAGCATTACAAAGCTTTTGCTTCCAAAATAATTTTTACACGCTCATATATAAAAGGTGGAAACAATCAACATTCTCAGAACACAGGATAACTTGATATTTGTACGTAAACTATAAAAAAAAAAAAACCTACACATTTTTGCATCTTAACAAAATATCATTATTCTTTATAGATTCCTTTTTTTTTGCAGGATCAATCCATCCAAGAAGGAACAGCAGAAGCAAATAGAAAATTTAAATATTACATGATTTTGATTGTTATTTTATTTTTGGCTTCCATTGCTGCACTCGAAGTGGCTTATCAAAAATATTTCAAGCATAAAGGTAAACCCTCAGACTTTTATTTACTTAATAATTTGCATTTAAAAGATATAAAACAGTTTTTTAGTAAACTATTGTTGTATGATGTATTCACAAGAAAATGAGCTGCCAATAGTTTCATCAACATATCATATTATAATTAATACCATTGATAACACAGACCTTGAAATTGCCAAAAGTAGAGTCATTTTTGTTATACATGTATGCGTTGTTGCAACAATGCGTGTACATTCAAATGCTGATTGAAACAAAATTTATGCCTTCAATATTTTATTTTTAAGATGACAAGGAAGATACTTCTTCAGATGATGTTCGGTTATCACCCAACAATTCTTTCCCGGAGTATTCATCTTCCACATCTTCCTCGTACAATGATCATACCAAACCCTTGCCAGAGTATCCATCAACCACATCTTCCCCAAACATGTATCATAATACTACCAAACCTTCCGCAGATCATCTACCCGGTTTGTATTGGTCATTAATACATGCCTTAAAACGCAACGCAATTAACTAAGTTTTAACTTTTGCTTACAGATATGTTTAAACTGTATTTTAAAACAAATATCGAGTTAAGGCAATTGCTACAAAAAGCAAAAATCACTATGGTGGCATTTATTTCCCAGAATACACGTCTGAAATAATCATCAATTTAAATAAAATATATCTTCAATTTTGTTTGCTTATAGGAAGCTGATGAACACGTTTTATTGTGTTGTTCATGCAAAACATACGGAATACGAAGAAATCCATTTACGTCACATCAGTCAACGGAATACGGATAAACGTTACAACGTCTGAACGTCTCAATAGTTCTCTCAAAAGTGAGATTGACCAAATCACCAGTATATACTCTTTTGAACAATTCTTCATTCCAAATTCAATGGAGTTAGAAGGCTTTAAGATAGAAACGAAATGTATATTAATTGAAACTTCTCAAAATTCTATGGTTGTAAGTCAGGCTGATGTCTATTCATCGGTTGGGATGACAACTCATATCCCGATACATAAACTTTCAACTAAATATGTTATTGTCTCGACAAATCCGGTGAAATACTTCAGTCAATTTGCAGTTGCTTCAATTAATGAAAACACAATGATATCGATAACCTTCCAAATGAATGATACATTACAAATTGACGGGAAAATATATCGGAGTGGGGAAACTTTTAGCATCAAACTCAACCGTTATGAAACATACCAGATTCAACATACTGTGGACTTGACAGGAACGTTCGTTCAGTCATCTTTACCTATTGCCGTCTTCTCTGGAAATGATTGCAACAAATTAAATGGGCAAGGGTTTTGTGATCACCTAATTGAACAATTGCCACCGACATCAAGAATTGATGCAGTATATGTTGTTCCACCCCATCTGTACAGCAATACCAAAATACGAGTCATGGCCATCGATAAATCAACAATTTTCTACAATTGCACAAATAAGACTTTCTACAAGTCGTATGAGCGTCTGGAATACTTTGATATTGATATTTCAAGCAACGGAGTGTGTTATATTCAATCGAACGGACCTATTTTGGTAGCAAGTTTCGGTTTATCTTCTTCAATAAGCTACATCAGTGATCCTTCAATGGTTATTGTTCCAGGATTTCATCAGTACCAAAATTACTACAAAATAATAGTTCCTTTTGGATATGATTACAGCTATATTACAGTTATTATGGAACAAAGCGACAGTCTACTGCTTCTAAACGGCTACACAGTGGTATCAAAAAATATTCTTTATCAGGAATTCCTCTACTATAGTACTCATTTCAATGTAATGATAATACGTGTGTTCGCAGGTGAACTTATGGTAACAACAACGAAAAGCGATAAATTTGGACTAATGTGTGCTGGCATGACTTTTTTCAAATCCTTTGCTTTCTCAGGTAATTCTGTATTGTAATATTGGTTGATTTTTTTTCATTGTTGAAAGTAGAATTCCTTAAAATACAACATGATTGTTCTAAACTTGTGTTACGTGCTACATATAGAGAACAGTTAAAAATATGATTTTACGAACATGAGCATCAGCAGTTTATTTTTGTAAATTACAAATCTGGTTAAAATGGGCGTTCCTCGAGATATAATAAAATATCAGAATACATGATTAACATTAAGTTATTAAAGGAGAGAGAGAGAGAGAGAGAGAGAGAGAGAGAGAGAGAGAGAGAGAGAGAGAGAGAGAGAGTTGTATTTACGCATTATTTTGATATTTGTAGAATATAAATGTATATAGATTTTAAAATCATTAAAATATCCATGCTGTTTGTCGAACATATATTGCAGAATCTATTTACTGAAATATATTATTTAGAATTATGAACTCATTATGTTACTAATTGATCAGATTATAATTCATCGTTTATGTTTCATCATTTTAAACGTGAACGTGCAATCGTTGTCTATGAAAATAAAACAAAACGTTCTTTGTTAGTATATTAATTATTTATATTGTTACAGATCACAATACTGGTTTAACTGTTTTTGGGATATTGCCAATTATACTTTGATATTTCCCCAAACAAAAGCAAAAATTATTATTAAAAAGAAGATTTTTTTTTAAAAATGTTCAAAATATAAATAACTGACAAAAAGATCCTTTAAGCAAATGTCTTTCAAAGATAAATTAGATCCATAATTCAAAGAATCATCAACGATTATTCCGCCTTCTTAAGGCCTGATATTTTTTATCATTTCATTCAGATTTCATAAAACAAATTAAATGAAGAAAAATATATTCCTAATCAATATTGAAGAGATGAAAATCTAATTTATCACAGTCAATGTCTTAATATTTGATATATCTCATCAAGAAAGGTATGGATTATCTTTTGTTCTTCACCTTTTGCTTTTCCAATAAACGGATTACCCTACCGAAATAAAATGCATTTTTATTAGTATTTGTATTTACATGTATCTGTGCACCCTTTTTTCCGTTGCAAAGTCCCTTTAACTCTCAATGTTTAACACAAACAGGAAGAAAATACCATGGTGCACAATACCTTTTCATTGCTTTTAAATTATTTGCATAAAGAGACACAATTCGCGTATTTTATGTTTGACTCCACATATAAATATTTATCAAACGTTCATCAGAAAAAGCAACTAATGCACATTGCTTTATATATACTGTCAATACTGTATTTCATTAATTTCGTGGGTATCAATTTTCGTGGATTTTCTAAAAACCACGGTTTCAAGGATATGTAATTTCGTGGCCAATGATCCTATCAATACAAAATGTTAGTTGAAATTAAACTTCAATGAACATTTAATTTCGTGGATCAACTTAACAACGAAATCCACGAAAATTTGTATTTAACGAATATTGATGAAACCATGGTAGTTGGTCAGAGATAGTACTCTATATTTGTCTGTTTATTATCAATACACGTTTATCTGATATCCAACACATTTTAATGACAGTCAGTTAAAAAAAAGTTTTCCATTCATAAATTCTTTCCCTGTCGAAGAATTTTCATGATTTCAGGTCATTTGTTTCACAATAATTATGTTATTGGGTCTTTTAGTTTATAATATTGAGAATGAGATAAGCGTGTGTAATTAAAAAAACCCAGCACACATCACACAGATTTCATATGACTTACTTAACGCAGGGGGTATACAGCTATTTTCACATTATGCAATTAGCTACTCTGTTGAAATTTAAAGGTGCATACTTGACAAAGGATGATGTTTATGCATGGATATTTACTATTATGACAACGACCAGGAAGAGAATTTAATACAATGATCACTAAGCTGGCACTTATAAAAAGAAAATTCAAAATAAAGTTACTGAAAAAACCATTGCGAATCAACACATCAGATCATCAGTTTGGGATAGTCAGTCTTAACAAAATGTATTCCGATAGGTCTGAGGTAAGTTGTATCTGTATAAGTCTGAGGTTGTATCAGTATAAATCTGAGGTAAGTCGTATCTGTATAGGTCTGAAGTGCGTCATTACTGTATACTGTGGAATCATTTTATTTCGTGGGAGTCAATTTTCGTGTAAATTGTTGGAGAAGTCGTATCTATATGGGTATGAGTTAAGTCGTATCTGTATATGTCTAAGGTAAGTCGTATCTGTTTAGAAATATATGTCAAGGTCAGATACTCGTTATGTATTGTTTGGTGAGTTTATTTTGTTTTGAAGGCCTGACTCGCTCATTTAAGATTTTAGATTTTTTGTAAAGTCAACGAGTATAAGAATTTTCTTTTAGTTATTATTGTTTTTTGGTTTTTTGGTTTTTTTTTTGTTTTGTGATCGGCTTCGACCGATCACAGTTGTGTCCATATGAGATATCCGGCAAATTTAACTATTTGCGCACGCATTGCGCCTTGCACTATTTTATTTACTATGCAATGACAACCTTATTCAAATCTTTAATTAGATGTAGAGTACTGAAACAGTAATCTTATCTGTTTACCCTGAAAATAAAACATTTATTGTGTTACATACATAGTGATTTAAATCACGTTTTTTTTTCACATATTCGTAAGAATATTAGACGGAAGTATAATTCGCCTACTAAAAGTAAAGCTCATTCATGCCTTGCCATTTCGGAAATCAATAAAACGGTGCTATATATAGTTTACTGCATGTAGCGTATATGATATAAACAGAGCTGACAATATATAAATAGTGCCTGTTTGGGAGTGTAACAGTTGAAATTGACATCCCCGAGGAAACCGTTGTCAACCGACGCGACAATCCTCCGAAACAGGCACTATTTATTTTATTAAACCAATTGTCTTCATTTTAGAGAATATTTTTACTGCTTTTATATAGAAATGACGTGAATTCTCAGCGAACCGTACGCGCATAATTTACGCGCACGTAACATTTCGTTGTGTTACCCGTTGCTAAGTGTGTTGCTAACGCTGAGGGTAATAAAACGGATTATAAACTGAGTCTAAACCAATCAGATTTAAGTATTTAACATGAAAGTATAATAAATGATATATAATGCCGACCATTCCTTTAAAAGGAATACTTGTTTTTGTTTCGGGTTTTGTTTTTGTTGTATTGGGGTTTGTTTTTGTTTTGGTTGGGTTTTTTTTTTTTTTTTGGGGGGGGGGTCTTGTTTGGGTTTTTGTTTTTTTTGTTTTTTGTTTCTTGAAATTCTTTTCTAAATATTCACTACCACAAAGTGATTGTGTTGATATTAGGATGAAAGAGATCATTTGCTTTTCTTTTTAAAATAAGTGGCATTTTATATACATCATATAGCAAAAACGTAATGTGCCCATCTGTTTTTTATTCATTCATACCAGGTATACTGTAAAAGTGGTTAATTACGCAGGTGGTTAAGTACGCGTTTTCTAGGGCCAATCAATACGCGTAAGTGTTAAATACGCGGTTTCAGGATTTACTATTCTTCAGTTTTATTTTTTTTATATCATACACGCGGGGGTATTTTACGCGCTTTTAAGATAACTGCGTCCATGTAACTGGGGTAAATTTCCCCTTGGCGTAAATAAACACTTTAATAAACACTAAACAATTTAACGAATTTAATCAGTTGCTGATTGTTTTATCAATTATGTTCAGGGTTCAAGAGGGTCCGGATACGCACAGTTTTCAGCTATCAGCAGTTCAATCAATTCAAAACAGGTATGTTATTTAGTAAATAATAATTTTACGAGAATCAAACATTTAAAAATGCATTTTATACCGGTTTTTAATATATTGTAGCTAAGACTCGCTTGCCAAGTATTTTTCAATATTAATTTTAAATAATCTCATAAAATTGATGATACCAATGTGTTGGTTAAGAGTTTTGTTAAAGATAAAAATGTTACCTTTTGCAGAGCATAGCAATATACACGGTGATTTCCAATTCAACTTCAACTACATATGATAAAATTTCAGAGGTAGGTATTCAAATAGAAGAAACGATATCCTATGTATTAAATTAACTTTGTTTTTGAAATTGATCCTTATTTGTAGTAAATACATGTACGTTCCAATAAATCACTAAATTCTATTTTTTTTATAAACAATATATGTGTGAAAAAATGAGATTTGTAGAAGAAAAACCTGTAGGTTAATGCTAAATTGTTATTTTAATGAAATGTATATTTTGTGTTTCTTTTTTAAATGCAGGGCTTTTATGACAGACAGACTGGTAAATTCATAACACCAAAATCGGTAAGGATTACACTTGATTAACATTGATGAAGATTCTGTTTATAGTTCATCTATCCAGAATGGCAAATCACTGGGTTTTTTTTTTTATTACTGGATATGTATATATAAATTGACAATCTGGCCAATGGGACTTATATATCCTTAACAGACCTGGTAAAATATTCACATTTAAACCCACTCTACTAAATTACATCAAGATATGGTTTTTTAACAAGCGCAAAACATGCAAATGGAAAAAAATCACTTTAATTTTGGGGGAAATCAACTCTTGAAATTTTACCGCTCGTCATGAAGATAAAGTTTCCTGTGATCTTTAAACTGGAGACTTTACGTTATGATACAGAGAAACAACACTTTATTGCGGCATAGAGATAGACATCTAAATGTGGCGATATATATTGATACCCAATGCGTTAAAATCGCCATTCTGTGATGTAATGAATTTACCGGGCGTAAATGATCCTCAAAGCTGAAAACGGCTTGTAAATAGGCACTGCCCGCCATATTTCTGCTTCTAATTGCTATTCCTACAACCCTCATATTACAACATATCCATTTAGGCCTGTTCATGTTTTTGTTTAGATCCGTCTGAAGCCACAAGGGAAATGTATACCCGCAAACCTCTTAATAGTTTAGAGTATTTCGATGTAGCAGTACATTGTATCACCTGTATGAAGCTAGTATATTTGGCCACTCTGTTACTCGGTCGCGATGAAAATTATCAAATTTTACGCATTTTCGTAAAGCCAGGGGACTAATACATGAAAAACAACAGGTTAATGCATTATAAGCAAACAGAAAATGCACATAATAAGAGAGAAATACATAAACTCCATAGATCACAAAGAGAATATTGCACATCGATTATAGGTTTCGTGTGTATTGGAATCAAAAGGGATCATATATCTGTGTGACGGACGGTGCCTATATACATGCGGTGTTGAGCTTTATATCGGGTGGAAATTTACTCTTTTAAAGCTCCAATTGCTTCAAATAATTATAAATGCCTTGTATTTTGACTCTCTGGTACTTAAACAAGCATGAACATGTTTATTTGTATTATCCTGTTTTGCATATTCATCATAGGACACGTTTTATATGCAAGATCAATTCACACAACAAATGTCCGAAAGATGATTAAAGCATTGTTAAAATAATACTAAACACCTACATTAACGATACCATGGCTGCATTAATGTTTGTTGAATACCATTTTATACAATTTTTATTGTTGTTGATTTGATCAATAAATTTAAGAATCATTGATTTCCAAAATCCTGTAGCATACTTTTTTGATGTGATCGTTAAAAGCAAATTCCCATATTATTCAAAATTTGACTATCCCTTAATCAACGACAATTGGTATAAAACAACAATTAAAGAGATAATATAACAGTTATTTCGTCTTTTTTAAAAACAGCAGTTTTGTGTTGCAGGGCCGACAGGGGAAACTTCCTAGAATTAAAGATGATAATCCTGATCATGTAGAACAGGTATTAGTTCATATTTAAAAAAAAAATCCTAAGATACTGGACATTCCTCATTTTATGCGAGTACTTAATTCAGCGATTCAACTGTTTAGCATCAAGTTGAAAAATATAAATTCACAAAAGCCGATTTTTTTAAAATCACAGTTTTCACTAAGTACATCTGTCCGAAAAAAACAAAAAACGAGATTTTATTATCTATGCTTTTTGCATGATTTTACATGGCTAATAATTCCTTGCGTTTATTTCGGAATTTAAAGTAGTGGTGATGACAATATACTCGTTTAATATTTCAATTACCGGATAATACTGCTGTAGAGGCAGACGTATTCGTTGAGGATATAATTTTGTTATATTCGTTGGCAGTATAAATAAATGAAATTAAATCCATGACGCATTTTTTAACCAAAGTATTAATAAATACAGAGTTGATAGGTAATACATTTTAAAGATAACGATATGACGAAATTAAATGCCAACGGAATTTTATTTGGTTTTAGAACAACGAAATTTTAACCCAACAAAAATATGTGCCAATACAGTATGTCATTCAGATTGCTGATTGATTATTAAACGTATGGAAAGTTAACAAATGGGAACTGTGAGCTTCAGACATCAAAGAATAACAGTCATAAAATATCTTTGAAAAAAATATAAAAAATAAAACAAAAATATATAATATTATTGTTCATGCTAATGTCCGTGTATTTGATTCTGTGTAAGTAATATCTGTAGAGTATGAGATAATTGATTAAGAATACCTTGTACAGAAGCATATTGATGTTGATTTGAATTAGCGTACTGCTAAATGTTTCTTTTATTTTTTTTCTTAAACATATACACGTGTATTAAGCAAATGTACTTGATTGAGCCGAAGTTATATTTGACCAATAACGCAAAAGATAGCGAAAGATAACTTCCGCTAAATCAAGCACATCGCTTAATGCCATGAATATTTGCATATGAATAATCACATTCAGGAATACGCTAATACAAATCCACGCAAACTTGTTAAAAATCTAGATTCCGCACAATATAGCTCACACGCCAAATGTTATATGTTTAGAGCAATGAAAAATAATCTCAATGTTGATTTCTATAGAAAAACTCCAACAGTAACAAGGAACATACTAGAGACTCAAAACGTCCATGTATTATTGTCATCCTGTCAGTTTTTGCCGTTGTTATCTCGACTATCGTTGCAACTATTGCGGTCCTGTACCTTCAAGGACAAGGTAAGATACAATCAATAACTATGTGTCAGAAATTTTCGTACGATATGGTTCACTACTCAAACGTATTGACGGCGTGGTCTTTTCAATGTAATGTAACATATTGTTTTAATTATGCTTTATCGACAAAGAGTTCTATATGAGCAGCTCTGTACTCGGAAGAACTCGCTTTTCTTTAAGGTGGCTTACAACATCTGAAATTAGTTCCTCAGATCTGCAGAAACTTACAATATTATAATAGATTCTGTGATGGATAAAAATTCAAATAAGTAAAATAAATGCGATTTTGCATAGAAAATCATATTTTTAAAGATTTTATTTAAAAAATGTCAACAATAGCCCCGTACGGATTCAAACGTTTGTTTTGCAGTTCACAAGCCCGATCTTCTAACAAATGTTATGACGATATTTGACCAAATCGCAATCTTATGACGTAGTGTCTTAAAAAGTATAAGTCTAGTTGTAGTGGTGTACCTTAAGGATATACACTATATGAGAAGGATGTGTGTAATGATTGTCTTATAAATTCATTGGTCGCACTTAAATTATTATTTTAAAATATTATTCTAAAAGGCAAGTTAAAATGAGAATACTTTTCATAATAAGAAAATAAAATGTATCTTCAATATTTTATTTATTTGAAAAATAAAATATAAATGTGCTACGGATTCTTATCTTTTCAAAACCCACAGTTTCTATAACTTTTATGTTTTACAGATTCCCCCAACGATGACGGAAATATGTTGCGCCTTAACCGAAGCTATCTAAGAAAAAATAATGGAACCGGTAGGATTCACCTTTGCTTGACAGAATAGGGTTTGGAATCGTTAATAAATTATGTCTAGAAATAATAAGCTAGTAAAAATGGATTGTATGTCCTACAGAAATCTTCAGTGACTGCAAAGATCTAAAGCTGTTTGGAAACGACAGTGATGGACTGTACACTGTATACCCCGACCCACTTACAGAGATGCCAGTCGTCGTTTACTGTGATATGACAACAGACGGTGGAGGATGGACGGTAATAAAATCCAAGCAGATCTAGAGGGGTGTCAGGGGGTTCTAACCCCCCCCCCCTATGTAAAACTTAAATAACCCCAAATGCATCATAATATGACCAAACATATGTCCCCCCCCTTCCTCAGGCAAAGCAATAAACCCCCCCCCCTCTGATTTTTTTCTGGATCCGCGCATGGATCTAATGTCTAACTATCATTTATCAGTAAAAGATTAGAGTCTAACCAGCATTATATTATTTGGTCACATGTATCATTAAAAAAGAAAAATAGTATTGTGAAAAGCAGTAATACGGAATATAAGATACTTTTCAAAAAATGATGAGAAAATGAATAATACTTCAAATACACATTCTGTATAGTTCTGTATGTACCAAAATGTCTTTTTATTCTTCTAAAAATGAAGGTGTTCCAACACAGACGAGACGGGTCTGTTAATTTCTATCGTCTATGGGACAGTTACAAGAATGGCTTTGGAGAGGCATCAGGGGAGCATTGGATTGGTATGGATTTATAACCTGTTAATTATTACAGAGGCGTGTGTATTTGTTTAACGAATTTCTTTTAAAAAGGAATTCATCGAGGCATTACACACTGTCATAATTTTGTTTTTGGTTTGAATGTGTTTTGGTGTCCGGCAAGATACTGTGCTATGAAGTGGCGTTGGAGTTTTTATTTGTACTGTTTCTTTTGTTTCTTGATTTTTTTATCATGATTGAATACTTTAAGTTTTCAATTCGACATACTTTGTTTTGCAGGTAACGACAATCTTCACAAGCTAACTTTTTTAGGAACCACTGACTTGTATGTCCGTCTAGAGGCATTCAGTGGGGGCTGGTATTACGCCAAATATAGCGACTTTAAAGTAGCTGATGAATCTGATGAATACAGACTGAGTCTAAAAGCCGGGTCGTATGAGGGAAATGCTGGTAGGTTATCCTTGTTATAGTTTATATAGTTTATTTGGATAAAATGAACGTTTTGAAATAAAATGTAAATGATTGCATAGTACTTGTAGAATCATTTTAATTAACAGAACACATTTTCATAAATTTTAATTTTTTTTTCTCTCTACATTTTCGTATTTGTGAGAATTTAATCAACAGTTGCATCCTTATTTTCTGCCATAGTACCACAGCAACTAACGATCTTCTTAGACTTAAAAAAAACCACAAATCATTAAATACTTTATTTGTCCATTGGTTTGAACACGCTCTTCAAATTGGACACTCGTACCACCTATTGATACAAAAAAAAGAAGAAAAATGATAGAAATATATGTATATGTATAACACAAGCAGCTGAGCAATCCTTTCCATGTCAACGTTTCCTTAGCATCACGCCCCCCCCCCTCCTGTTTTGATCAAATTAATATTTAAATCTTGAGCCAAATTTGTTATACATGTGTATCATTTTATATAGGCGACGGCATGGACAATCACGGAAGTACAGATCCAAGCGGCATGAAATTCAGCACCATTGACAGGGATAACGATAACGCCCCCGCGCTGTGTACTCTTGCTCGCCGGGGGGTGTGGTGGTATAACGTTTGTACGCTTACAAACCTTAATGGGATTTATGGAAACGGAGACTGTTTGACAACTGAAACATGTAACTTTTGGTATCTGATAAGTTCAAGCTTTGTCGGTGTGAAAACTTCCTATATTATGGTTCGGCGTTTAGAAAATCAATTTTATTGTGCATCGTGTAAGTCTAGTAAATGATCTGATGTTTGAACTGTATCTTCATTATTATTCCGATGGTTTAGGAATAGTTTTGATTTATTGTTTTAGGTAGTTTTTTGATTTAAACTTTTTTGTTTTTTTTTATATTATAACAAAAATGTGTATTATATTCATTGTATTGTTATCTATACATTCATATATAAATTAATGTTATATGATCAATTAAGTATTTCTATTAATATTTCATTGTGTCTTACATCAGACATGCAATTCTAGTTAAAATGCCTCGTATCATGTTCAGTTATTTGTTGTTTACCTGTCAAAAACCTATTATAGACGTGATTCACCAAATCATTTACATGTTCTGAATTATCGTTCGTGTTTTGACACTACCCCCGTACATTGTTTACATTTTTACGAAATCAATTTATTTGCTTTGACACGTTATTAGATCGAGTAAATGCATGATCATTGTTTAAAACATGTTTATATTTACAAAATTAATCACCCTGTTCAGTTTCATGCCATTTTAATGCTCTTTCCGCGAGATAATCGTCATTTTACCGCTCAAAAATTTCTATGTACGGAATATGCTTCACGAACCGCTTCACTCTTCAACATGCAACGTATTCTGACACTTATTTTTGTGTTAGCAACATTTCTTAATTTTGTGTTATATCATGTATTATTGTATTTAGATGCTGACCACTATTTTCCCGTAGTTTTACCTCAGTGTGGTCAGTGATTGCTTTTATCGGTCACCTTGATTGATGAACTGTGTCTTCATAGCGAGCTTCCATATTCAAGTGTATCGCTACGCGCACTACTTCAGAAGGTGCTTAATTTCAATTTTTTTAAAGTGTAAAATATTGCAAGGATGTGTATTAAGGCTATATGCGTATTTTGACATAGAAATATGTGTCCGTGTTATTAAATTAATCCTGACAAGGCTTTGTATAGGAATAACATGTTTTTTTATTATTTAAAATTTAAAAATAAAATATTTTAAATATGCTTGTTCTGAAATATAGGATACTTGTCCGGAATGTCCATGATCCGTACAGATTTCTGATTGGTTGTTTGTGTCCAGACAGAAAAGGACAAGTATTCGTTGTTTGGAGAAGTTTATACATATATACTAGTTCCAGCAGCAGTATCACTTGAACACTCGTTCACATCCCGTTCGGTTAAGCACTCATAAGTTCAAATAGGTTATTCATTTTGATAACGAGTTGTCCGGATGTCCGGATAAGGCTGACTGGATTATTTACAATTTACTGGAAATTATGAGGACTTAATTAGCATACCTAGTACAAATGGGGAGGGAGTTTGATTTTACCAGATAGAATTAAACTTTTTGTTTTGACTAAAGCTTTCCGATCGGCGCAAGTTTATGCATTTAATATTTATTAATTCAGTACAATTCCTATACGCTGTTTATAGTTGATACTGAGCTTGTGAACGACAAATCCGTTAGATACTTGTAACATTTTATTTTCTTTTTGAAACGTTTATAGCCCCGGGTTTCAGGTTGTATTGTTTGAAATGGTCAGTATCTTTGTCTGTGTTGTGATATTTATATATTAAGCCATCCTGAATAAATAGATGTGTGTTAGAAAAACGGTGTTTTTCTTTTGTTGCAAGGTCCGCTCGACTTGTTACAAGCTGGTGTCAAAAGTGGGATGCTGCATTTTTTAAGAAGCATCCGGGATTCGAACTTATGTTGTTTAGTGGGGGGTTTTGATAATTTTTCAAGGCTGATGTTTACTTTTCAAGTATCTTCTTGTGGTTGAGTTTTATCCTGGTGTTATAATGGCATCCCCGATCCTGAACTTATTCTACATGTTCAACACCCAGAAGTTGACGACGATCGTCCGAATGATCTCCAGGAATACTTCGATGCTGACCAAGACAAGGTGGCGGTGACTGGAGGCGAGACTCGGAGCAGCGAGAGGGTTGAACCTGAAACCGGAAGCTTTTACAGGTGGTGATGATTGGCAGGTGTACATTTCAAATTTTGAGGTGTGCGCGGGGATGAGAAGATGGAAGGTTGGCGCTAGTAGCTTGTTTCCGATGTCCTGCTCGCACTTTTTACATAAGTCTACCCATTAAGTCCAGACAGACGTACTCCGTACTGGTTGACAAACTAGAGCAGGGATTTGGAAGTTCTAGGCAGCAGAATCGTTGGTTATTTAGATTTGAATATAGGAGACGAACCCCTAATGAATCTATAGTGGCACTTGCCGATGATTTAAGACAGATGTCAGAGAAAGCCTACCCTAACTTAGATGCCTTAGCGCAGGAAGCACTGTCCATTAATCAGCTTTATTAACGTATTACATTAGAAATAAAGTTGCATAGACAAGGATTGCCAGACCATAGCAGATGCGGTAGAGGTCATTGAGCGTTACGAGACCGTTCTTGGTGAAGAGAAAAACGGAAACAGACTGTAAGCGGAAACAGACTGTAAGAGCGATTGCTGACGATAAGGAAGTCAAGAGGAGGAACTTCGGCAGCAGTGCAGATACAATTCTTCGAGAACTGACAAGATACCCTGAAGCAAATAGTGACGAGATTGGAACGCCTGGAATCCGGACAGACGGCAAAGTTTGGTGGAAAACAGAATCAAAACAACAGGCAATGTTTCATCTGCCGCGCCACTGATCATTTCATGAGGGAATGTCCGATGTATCAACAAAAATCAGAGACCAAGAACAGACCATACGATGGCAGAGAAACTTCAAACCGTCGAGTTTTTAGGTCCGAGTACGCCGGATGATGAACATAAATTTAGACTAGGATGAATACATTTGTTAAGGGCATATTAGTAAAATTAAAAGAAATTGGACGATGGCCTTTTTGTATCTGGGTTGGTTGGTGGAATTTACGTAAATGATCAATTTAAAAAGCATTTTTTGACAACATAACCTCTGATGTCAAACCTCGACTCAGAGATAAAGAGAGGACACCAGTGAATGTGAACAACAGAGAAATTACTATCTATGGTCATACAGAGATTCCAGTCACTTTTGGTCCAGTTAAATGCAGTTTGCCTGAAGTTGTGTGTGATGTTCTAAATGAAGGCATACTTGGTCAAAATGTCTTGATGAAAAATGTAAAGAAGCTAGACTTGCAGAAGATGGTGCTCATTGTAGACCAAGACAATATCCAGTGCTGGAGTTCAACTAATACCACCTCTTGTTTGCCAGAAAACTAAGTTGATCTGATGACCCGTAGTAGGAAGCATTTAAATCTTGGAAGTATCCCTGAAATTAATGAAACTGCTCATAAAATTCCAAAGTGTCTTTGCAACATCCTCTGATGACCTAGGGAGAACAAATTTGGTACAGCACACCATCAACACTGGTATAGCCAATCCGATCAGACAATGTCCTAGGCGGTTGCCATTCGGAAAACGTGAGGTGAAAAAACAGGAACTAGAAAAAATGTTGAGGCGAGATGTGATAGAGCCATCTAGCAGCGCCTGGTCATCACCGATCGTCCTCGTCACCAAGAAAGATGGGTCCACCAGATTTTGTGTTGACTATCGCAAGCTAAACGATGTCATAATCAAAGACGCCTATCCCTTACTTCGCATTGATGAATGTCTGGATTCATTGTCCGGATCGAAATGGTTAAGCAGCATGGACTTGAACTCAGGGTTTTGGCAGATTGGAATGGCAGAGGGTGACAAACTTAAACCAGCATTTTCTACAAGTCAGGGTCTTTATCAATTTACTGTTATGCTTTTCGGACTTGCAAATTCTCTTTCGACCTTTGAGCGCCTGATAGAAGATGTGTTTCGTGGACTTCAGTGGAGTGAATGCCTGATCTATATTAATGACATTATTGTACCTGGAAACATAGAAGAGGAAACCCTGCAAAGTTTAGAGCATGGTTTGGATAGACTGCAAACAGCCAACTTCAAGCCCAAACCATCAAAGTGCAACCTGTTTCAAAGAGAAATCCGAGAATTAGGACATTTTGTTTCAGAGACTGGAGTACATACAAATCCAGATAAGACAAATGCTGTTAACGATTGACCAGAAAGGTGCTTAAGCTCCGCCCACCGTGACGACGGTAACTAAGAAGTGAAATGCCCGACATTGAAGGTAAACACTATGGTGGGCGAAAATTCCTTGAATGAACGTCCCGGACGATTTTTCGCAATCTTTACTGAATTATAAGCCGATTTTACGTCAAAAGCAAAGGGCTGTAGCGTTTGTAAAAGATGCATACAATAAATCTGTTTAAATTTGTAGAGGAGAAAATTAAAACAGCATTCAAATTACCGCTAAAATATTCAGAAGTCTGAGAAAGAGCGAAGATCCCCATCGGGTTAATCTCGGGGAAGAGTTTCAACGATGCACATTGCAGTTGCAAAGCTGGGTATCCTATTCTAACATATCCAATCCGTGGTCCAAGTTTCATTTTAGATACAGATGCTAGCAACAACGCAGTGGGTGCAGTCCTTTCCTAAATACAGGATGACAATGAGAAAGTTGTTTCCTATTACAGTAAAGCTTTGAATAAACATGAACAGGTTTACTGCACAACCGGCAAAGAACTCCTTGCTGTAGTGTGCGCCCTGAAGCATTTTCACCAATACCTGTATGGTCAACCAGTTCTACTTAGAGCGGTAAACTGGATGAGAAACCTGAAGAATCATACTGGCCAGGTTGCCCGATGGTTGCAGGAGCTGGGTACATACAATATGACAGTGGTGGTCCATCGCCCAGGAACAAAACACGGCAATGCGGATGCCGTGTCAAGAAAACCATGCAGTGTCTGCAAACGACAGCAAACCAATGATGATACAGAGAGCCAGACAGAAAATGCAAGAGATTAAACAAACGCAGATGTAGATCTGGGCCACGTCTGTGTCATTACAAGAGTACAGCAGAGGACATGCGGACCTACCATTCCCCCTAATACAGTTACACTGTCTGGTTGGGAGCCTGCTCAGTTCAGACAGCGTCAACTTTAAGATAAGGACATCTCACCAATCATGACTCTTCTCAATGATGGTTCCAGGCCTGGCTAGAATGATATCTCCCACCTGTCGTGCACTGCAAAACGAATATAGAAACAATGTAACAGATTAGGTCTTCATGATTGTGTATAGTACCGCATATGGCAACCAGATGATCAGGAAGTTAAGACACAGCTTGTTGTATCCTAAGAGAAACAGACTGAAGTTATGAAGTATTTCCATGACATTCCATTAGCTTGACTTCTTGGCATAGAGAAGACCCTGGACAGAATCAAAAATAAATTTCACTGGCCTGTCATGAATAAATATGTTAAAAATTACACAAATAAACTGTTCCAGATGCTCTGCAAGAAATAAACCCCTGACAAAAGAGTAGCTCCCCTTAGACAGTACTTAGTTGGTGAGCCTATGGAGCGAATTGGGTATCATGGGTCCTCTTCGCCTGTCCCTTAAAGGCAACAAATTTATTCGTGTTGTCTGCAATTGTTTTAGTAAGTGGACTGAGGCATATGCAATACAAAACCAGGAATCTGAGACAGTCTGCAGAATATCTGTAAATGAGTTCATTTGTCGATCCGGTACACCTCTTCAGATTCACACTGATCAAGGGCGCAACTTTGAGTCCCAGCTATTTCAACATATGTGTCAGCAGTTTCAAATGCATAAGACAAGAACGAGTATGCGACCACAGAGCAATGGAAATATAGAACATTTTAACCGCAGCTTAGCTACTATGCTTACCATGTATTGTGAAAAAGAACAGAACAAATGGGATGAATTTCTGCCCCAGGTCATGATGGCATACCGTTCTTCAGTCCACAGTAGTACTCATTTTACTCCAAACATGATGGTCTTAGGTAGAAACAACAACATGCCTCTAGAATCTGTGTTTTGCACCCCATCTACAGAAAATGAAACAGAATCAAATGTTTACATTACTGGCCTTCAAATCAAGCTCCATTCTATTCATGAATAAGCCAGGCAGATTCTCAAGACCAGCGCAAAGCGCCAGAAATGTTACTATGATATCAAGTCCAGTAGATTTTCCCTGCCCATAGGTCAATTGGTATGGCTCTATGAACCTTTACAGTAGAAAGGCATTTGCAAGAAGTTGTCATGTCCTTGGAGTGGGCCTTGTGTTGTCATTGAGAAGATGTATGATACCACTTACAGAGTTAAGCACATTCCTAGAAAAGAAGCTAACTTATATCATATTGACCGCCTGTCTATGTTTAAGGGAATGGGTGTGCCAGCATGGATAAAGAGATTATTGATAGAGATCAATGGAAATTGTGCTATAGTCACGTAGTAGTTCTTGAAGTAATTTTGATCTATTGTTCTTGTTGAAAGTATCATGGTCTTTTAGCAGTTGCAATTCCTGGTTAGATGTTTTTCTAGATGATGTCTCTAGAAGGAGTGTTTGATCTTCTGTTTTTGCGATTTTGATTACTTTTCTTCAAATCTGGGCAATTAGTATTCCTGTTGAATAACAACAGGGGGATATGTTTGTTCTTTTTAAATAAATGTGTTTACTGATTAGAGGAGTATTTATGGTTCAAAGGTAGCAGTGGCAGGACACTGTAGGTCCGCGGGCGATTTTGAGGGAATAAGCATATGGCCTGATCATCCAATATGCAACTCTGTGGTTTTATGTGACCTTGTAGAATTCTTAGGGAGGATGTCTGTTGGTCTGTGGTTTTGTGTAAACTCCTTAAAAGTAAGGTAGTCATTAGCAGTAAACTATAATATCATATAGTTCAGGTGTCGTATCTGCAGGCATTTTTGTATTCTGCTCAGAGTATGAACTGAGCTTTACCTGCAGTTTTTATGTTTAGCATGTCTTCATTCGCATGCTGGCTGTGCCCAAAGAAGTTTAAGTCCAATAGAGACCGGAAAAACCACCTGATTTCCAGGCATTGTGAACAGATGCGGGTCCCATGTCCCTTTGCCCCCGCCGAGATGTTGAGAAGGAAAAGTTACTACGCGGATGAGTGACCTAAATATGCATATTGCAGGTAGCCACAAAGTAGAGAAGATGATTTCATCCGACAACCTTCCCTCTGATTTCTTCCCCGAGGCAAATGGGTTCCGGCTGGCTGTGTACCTCTAGAATTACCGGAAGCTGATCACGCCTAATTCCTGGCAGGCTGATGCGGCTGTGCGGGCACGGAAAGAGATGATTAGGAGGATTAGAGTAAGCCAGCAGTGCAAACGCCGTCTGCAAGAATTGGAACAGGGAAGGGAGGCAGCGCGTTCATCCTCATTGACACTGGAGGAGAAGTTCGTGCCGGACTATAGTGGGGACCCTGAAGATGACCTCCAAGCACGGAAGAGAGCCAGGGAGTACACCCCCTCCAGACCTGACTTCACCATTGACTTCCATCTAGTGTAGACCATTAGTCTGAAGGGCGGAGTGATAAGTGTATTTATCATCAAGGAGGACGAAGTATATAACGTCACCCTGACCCCAGACACGGCTCGGAATTTCCAACTTTTGTTTTCATTCATGAGGAAATCACAAACACTGTCCTATGATCCTTTTTTTCGACACCGCCTTCCATGACTCCTGTGGCCTCTCCATCCGTAAAAAAGCGCTGTCCGTTGTCCTTGCTGTTGGTCCAAAGCATTTTCAGAGCATCAGGAAGGGAACATGCACCCCAGTCTATGTTCCGTCTAAGATGTCCGGTGTGTGCCATCCTCAGTATCCTCCTCCCGTCCATGGTCAACAAGAGAGTTTCGCCATTCGGTGCCAGCCCGAAGATCTCCTGTCCAGCCAAAAGCCCCCTCCTATTGACAGCCAGCCAGAGGGCCCTCTGCCATTGACAGGCAGCCAGAGAGCTCCCCTTCCATTGAACATCCTGTTATACTCTCAGACCAGCCAACATTTGCCATTCCTGTCGGTTTCCGAGTGCCACCTGAAATTTCCTTGGCCGAGGACACTCCTGCCAACGAGCCAGCCAGCATTCCCAGTAGATCCATTCTGGTAGAACTGGCGGATCCAGAAGCCCTTGCCTCCCTTGTAAATGTACCAGCCCTTTGCACAGGAGAAGACAGCCAGCGAAGCGAGCCAGCCAGTTCTTTTTATGCCGATACCATTGCTCCAGCTGTACCCAACACTACTACAAGCTGCCCATCAAGTTTCACCAATTCTGAGGCTCCAGGAACCAGCTTAGTTCGAGCATGGACTTGTCAGAGAGCAATATTATCATTTTGGACAGGGCGAGAACTCTGTTGGAGTTTGGTGTAATGCCACTGCTGTCCCAAGCAAGGAAAAACTGATCGGGAGTCGCACCATTCCCCATTTCTCCAGATAGCCCAAACTCACTTGGCCACCCTCAGGCTGGGAAACAATGACTCCGGATCAGAGGCTGCAGGCGTGGGAGTTGACGGCCCTCTTCCTTGAGACGGATGGTGTCATCGATTGATCATCTCTGACCTCATCCAGATCTGCCCTCCTCTGTAATTACTATTTCCTTTGTCTTCCTGGGTCAGCCAAGCCGGTGATGATCAAAGAAGAGGAAACAGACAGGAAACTTAGAATTTACAACTACAAAAAGCTGTGTTCTATTGCGAGAAAAGGAGTTCATTCCATGGATGATAATTTGTTCATTTTATTGCTCGAGGCTGCTTTCCTGCAGAGGAAAAAGACCATGGACTCTGTCATCAATATCATCAATTCTAAAAATGTTCTACTTAGACTGTCGTAACTTCAGGAGAGTTTTCATTTTTTAAGTGGGGGTGGTGTAATATGATTACATGTACATGTATCTATGATCAAAAAAGTATTTCTCTTAATATTTCATTGTGTATTAAATCAGACATGCAATTCTAGTTAAAATGCCTCGTATCATGTTCAGTTATTTGTTGTTTACCTGTCAAAAACCTGTTATAGGCATGCTTTACCAACATTCTAATGTTAACATGTTCGGAATTGCCGTTCGTGTTTTGACATTACCCTTGTACATTGTATACAATTTTGAGAGATCAATTTATTTGCTTAAACACGTACTTGGATCAAGTAAATACATGATAACTGTTTTAAAGATGTTTATATTTACCATATTAATCACTCTGTTCAGTTTCATGCCATTTTATAAATGTTCTTTCTGCGAGATAATCGTCATTTTACCGCTCACAAACGTCTTCTTTCAAACTTCCTGTAAACTGTAAACTGTGTAAACTATCACAAGGATGTGTATTAAAGCTATATGCGTATTTTGACATAGACATATGTGTCCGTGTTATTAAATTAATCCGGACAAGGCTTTATATAGGAATCAAATGTTTATTTATTATTTGAATATGCTTGTTTGGAAACAAAGGATACTTGTCCGGAATGTCCAAGATCCCGTACAGATTTTTTATTTGTTATTTGTGTCCGGACAGAAAATGACAAGTACTCATTGTTTGGAGAAGTTTATAAATATATGCTAGTTCCAGCAGCATCATCACTTGAACACTCGTTCACATCCTGTTCGGTTGAGCACTCCTCAGAGAACTCCATACAAAGTTGAAAATCAAGAAGAACCTGGTCGTAGACGATGCTAATATGTATAAGGACTTCGTCGTCCGGACAGAATCTGTAAAGTATAGCAACCATGTAGACCAGTCTTTCCAGAGTTTATAGTTCTAGTAATTAGTTACGTTCTACAAAAGTAACTGTTATAATTATTTGAACTATTTCAAGTTTAGAATTACAAGTTGTCCACATTGTTCGGAATCCGTAATATTGATGTTCGGAATTTCTTAATTCATAAGTTCAAATAGGTTATTCATTTTTATAACGAGTTGTACGGATGTTCGGATAAGGCTGACTCGATTATTTACAATTTACTGGAAATTATGAAGACTTAATTAGCATATCTAGTACAAATGGGGAGGGGTTTGATTTTTCTAGATAGAATGAGACTGCGTGTTTTGACTAAAGCTGTTCGAATTGGCGTAAGTTTATGCATTTAATATTTATTAAATCAGCAAAAATTCTATACGCTGTTTATAGTTGATACTCAGCTTTGAAACGACAAATCCGTCATATACGAGAACTTGTAGCATTCTATTTTTGAAGAGTTTGTATTGTTTGAAATGGTCAGCATCTTTGACTGTGTTGTGATATTTATATATTTAGCCATCCTGAATAAATTGATGTGTGTCAGAAAAACGGTGTTTTTTCTTTTCTTGCAAAAACCGCTCGACTTGTTTCAAACTGGAGTCAAAAGTGGGATGCTGTATTTTGTAAGCAGCATCCAGGATTCGAATTTCTTCTGTTGTTTAGTGGAGGATTTGGATAATTTTCACGGTTGATGTTGCTTTCTTTTCAAGTATCTTGTGGATGAGATATCTCTTGGTGTATTAATGGCATCCCCAATCCTGAAGTTATTCTAAATGTTTAACACCAGGAAGTTGACGACAACCGTCCAAATGATCTTCAGGAATACTGACCAAGAAAGACGAGGTGGCGGTGACTGGAGGCGAGACTCGGAGCAGCGAGAGGGTTGAACCTGAAACCGGAAGCTTTTACAGGTGGTGATGATTGGCAGAAGAATATTTCATATTTAGAGGTGTGCGCGGAAATGGGAAGATGGAACGTTGGCGCTAGTAGCTTGTCTCCGATGTCCCGCTCGCACTTTTAACATAAGTCTACCCATTAAGTCCAGACAGATGTACTCCGTACTGGTTGACAAACTAGAGCAGAGATTTGGAAGTTCTAGGCATCAGAATCGGTGGTTATCTAGATTTGAATCTAGGAGACGAACCCCTAATGAATCCATAGTGGCACTTGCCGATGATTTAAGACAAATGTCACAGAAAGCCTTCCCTAACTTAGATGCCTTCGCGCAGGAAGCACTGTCCATTAATCAGCTTTATAAAAGTATTACATAAGAAATGAAATGCCGTTGCATACACAAGGATTGCCAGACCATAGCAGATGTGGTAGAGGTCATTGAGCGTTACGAGACCGTTCTTGGTGAAGGAGAAAAATGGAAACAGACTGTCAGAGCGATTGGTGACGATACGGAAGTTAAGAGGAGTAACTCCGGAAGCTGTTTAGATACAATCCAACTAGATCTGACGGATACCCTAAAGCAAAAAATGACGAGATTGGAACGCTGGGAATCCGGACAGACAGCGAAATTTAGTGGACGACAGAATCAGAACAACAGGCAATGATTCATCTGCCGCGCCCCTGATCATTTCATGAGGGAATGTCCGATGTATCAACAAAAAAGAGACCAAGAACAGACCATACGGTGGCAATGGAAGGCAACAAGGATCAAACACCAAACAAACAAATTTATTTTATTTACAGCGGATGATGGACATAAATGACCTAAGAAAATGTATACTAGGATGAATAAATTTGTTTAGGGCATATTAGTAAAATTAAAAGAAATGGGATGATGGCCTTCAAACCGTCGAGTTTTTAGGTCTGGGTACGGCGGATGATGGACATAAATGACCTAAGAAAATGTATACTAGGATGAATAAATTTGTTTAGGGCATATTAGTAAAATTAAAAGAAATGGGATGATGGCCTTTATGTATCTGTATTGGTTGGTGGAATTCACGTAAATTTTCTAGATGCTACTGGATCGACATCAACGATCATTTCAAAAAGCATTTTTGACAACATGGCCTCTGATGTCAAACCTCGACTCGGAGATGAAGAGAGGACACCAATGATTGTGAACAACAGAGAAATTACCATCTACGGTCATACAGAGATTCCAGTCACTTTTGGTTCAGTAAAATACAGTTTAAAAAATAGACATGTATCTGTCAATGAATAGAGAGTTGGAAAATCTGTGGAATTTAATAATTGAACACCGTTGTTATCAAGTTTTATCAAACCATAAATTACCCTGAAAATAGGCCATGATTTAAACTGTTTGATTTCGAATAACCATCGATCGAAAATAGAATGTATTTCAGTAATCGGAACAAATTAAAACGTTTCAGAAACTTATTTATAACGGGCAAAAAAACAGCGTCATTTTTTTTCACGTAAGATTTATTCAAAATCTTTATACAAATTCAGCTTTTTACAACAAAACACAAGTATTTTCTTTATTTTTTAAAAATAAATCTCTTAATTCTTCAATTTCAATTTCATTGTTTTTCCGGTAACGACAATCTTTACCAGTTATTTACTTTAGTAGCCTCTGACTTATACGTACGTCTAGAGGCACTCAGTGTAGCCTGGTATAATTCAAATATGTTTTGTTTTCTGGTGAGATGGAGTTTTCTTGGGGAAAGTGTTATTTGACTTTTTTTATTGGTTTCTTCATTTTTTTTTCAAAAAAAGGATCTCATAAGTTTTCAATTTGACATGCACGTTTTTTTTGCAAGTAACGACGGTTTTTGCCAGCTAACGACTTTAGGAACCTCTGACCAATACGTACGTTTAGAGACATTCTAAATAAATTACATCGTTAAATGCCATGTATATATGTAAAGGAACAGCCACATTCAGGAATACGCTAATTCAAATCTACGCCAACTTGTTCCAAAACTAATTTCAGCGAACTATCGTAAACGCCAATTATTATACGTTTACAGTATCATTTTATATAGGCGACGTCATGAAAAAGCACAAATCCGAATAACCAGAAATGCAGCACTATTGATATAGATAACGTACGAGAACGCCCGCCCCGCGCGGTGTACTACTCCTCGCCAGGGGGCGTGGTGGTATAACGTTTGCACGCTGAAAAACCTGAATTGGGTTTAAGGGAATGACAACTGAAACATGTAACTTTTGGTATCTTAAGTGAAAGCTATATCGGTGTGAAAACTTCCTATGTGATGGTTCGGCGTTTAGAAAATCAATTTTGTTGTGCATTGTATCCGTCTAGTTCTAGTGAGGGATATGCTGCCTGTACCATTCTGTTAATTTTGTAACGACAGCTTACAAATAGTCATCATTCATTGTTAAATGTTTGTTTTTGAATCTATATCGAATTACAATGTAGTTTGCTTTTATATCAATTGAAAACATTCAATCCTTGTTACATGTATTACTCGGTCTACGTGTAAAATCGTTGTAATAAGTACACACCTTAATCATCAGAAAAAGTATATCTTCATTAAAAATTAATTATATAAAGAATGACATATTTATATTTGTGGATAAAAGCACACAAACCGTAAAATATCCGTGCTTATTCATATGAAATGGTTGATTGTTTAATGTATTATAAGTTATTCTGACCGCTGAAAAATTATTATTTCTTCAGCACTATGAAGTTGATATTCTTAAATATTCAATATACACTTTTTATTAACTGATATTCTTAAATATTCAATATACACTTTTTATTAATTATTTTATTTTATTGTGTTTTTTGGCCATATTCTTTAGTGTACATGGATGAAATTGGGTCTCATATTGTTGATCAGCGCAGTTGTGGTAATATGCAACTATGCAAAAATCATTTTAATGCAAATGTGATAATTGATGGCAATTACGCAATCATTGTGTTAACTTGTCAACTGTTGTTGCATTGCTTATTAAAATTTGGGGTAAAATTAAAAGTGAATATGCATGTCGTCGAATATAATAGCAATTCTTGTTACATAGGTAAACAGTACTTTATTGTAAGGAAATTTAGTACAGTACTTTACGACGCCGAAAACATTGACCAAACCAGGAGCACATTTGACACACTTTGATAAAACTGGTTGTTATTTAAAAATTGTAAAGTGATACCCATTAATCATAATTTCCTTTTGTTTCGGGTTTTCTAACACCAGTTGTTTTCACATATTTCAACTTCATACAATTGATTGTATCTTTTTTACTAGTAAACTCTCACTTTAATTGCATATAACATTTCAGAAAATCATCAGTTTGTGTATTATAAAATGTTATGACTGCCAAAAATAAATAACATGAAACGATGTTAATCCTCTGTATAGTGATGTTCTGTAATTAAAACTTGAAATATCTACTACAAAATTTTCTGGAGTTTTCCCCGACTATCAAATTTTCTTAAATTACATTACAATATTGTCAAAAATATAACTCGAAACGATCCCTCCCAAAAATATTTCAATTCATGAAATGAACGTTGAACTAAGCTATCATTG
This sequence comes from Magallana angulata, assembly GCF_025612915.1. NCBI lineage: Eukaryota > Metazoa > Mollusca > Bivalvia > Ostreida > Ostreidae > Magallana > Magallana angulata. The sequence goes on from NC_069112.1 coordinate 40,728,958, forward strand.
TTTCAAACGCCTCGTCTTATAAAACTATCATACAACAGCAAGCCCCGGTGTCACTACAAATCTTTTGATCAAGTCTTAAACTTCCTTAACGATCAAGTCCTTAAACGCAAAATGCATACATTTGAGGTGATTTAGACTTTAGACTTTAAGACTGAGTATTGACTTTTAAAATATACTGAAAACATATATATAGGTCATTGTTTTGTTTGTTTGTGCTCTTTTTAAACTTACCAAATGGTGTGTATCAAGCTTGTTCAATAATAACCAAATGTTCGAAAAGAAAAAAAATATTTCTGTAACCATATCTTTTCATTAAAATGAATTCAATTTTAAAGAAATGTACAGTTTTCTTTTATAAATCTATTTTTTTGATTTTTATAATAGATTTTCTTTAAAAAATTAAAATTAGAGGCTTATTTGTAATCATTCTAATGCTGAAAAGAAAAACAAACCAATCTCAACTTCAATATTGTTTGTTTCGTCGCCATAGAGATTGAAATAGAATGATATGAATGCTGTTATATTTGGGGCATTTTTATACAGAGTTTAGGATCATAGATAAAACTGCATGTCCTCTAACATGACGTTTGCCCCAGTTGCTCCAGTATATCACGATTTTTACGAAATCTTTGGTGAAAAATAGTCCAGTCGATGTCAAGTGGCATTTGTGCGCCAACTAAAGGATTGAATTCTAGACAGCCTGATTAAGTAAAATACATTTAATTATATGACAGTACAGGGGTACGATACCTACATCTGCCATTATAATGTTAATTTAGAAGAAAATAATTATAATGTGTATGATAAGTCCTTTAAAAAAAACAACAATGTCCGATATCTCTAAATTTTGGATCTATAAGATAAGCAGTTATTGCATGAAAGCACGGAAAATAACCAACGAACATGAGCAATAAAGTAAAATACTGTCAATTATTCGGGACAGCTCGTCCCTTCAAAACAAAATCAAACACTACATATGGAAGGATAAAGGCATTTACAAAAATAGTACACGTACTAGGCTTAAAATCTTAAAGTAAATAAACTGGATTTAAACGTAATAAGTACATCTTTTGTTAAAAGATCAAATAGTCTGAAAACACAATGCACCGGGTGGTCTGTTATCAAGTTATCTTGGGAATTTACCCCCTTCATTCATATCTTGGGACAGACTTTAGTTCTACTTGGTATGTTCTGATAAGCTGATAAGCTGCAACTCTTAAACTATATAAAGGTTGAATGTATTGAGCATGGACACTGTATTACATGTATTATGAGTACTTGCTTAAAATGCCCTCTTTCAGATTGATTTAATGCCAATGAAGAAAATTAAAAACTCAGTGCGCGGGTAGGTTAAGGCAACTCATAGTTTAATGACCGTCAAAACTATGATCAATTTAAATAATGTTTATTTTTATGAAAACAGCGCTGGATATTAATACCAAGTGAAAGAGTTCACCAAGATATTATTTTTCTACTTCGGAATCGACTCAATCTTTGAAGCTGCCGTGCCATGGTATCACGTGACAGTTAAAAATAGATCACTTTTTTACCTTAACAAAAAATCAAAAAGTGTAACACTACCCCGAAGTTCATTTGTATGTTTTCTACAATAATTCGATTGGAAATAAGTTCATGTTTATTAGTATTACTGCTAGAATCCTATTGTACATCGCATAAAATAAATATTGTAAATATTTATCGGAAACCCTCTCAACTTCTAAAATTTCATTGAAAATACTACGTATTTTTCGTTTAAAACAACAAAGCACAGGATTCTAGCAGCACTTTTCATGTAGTTTAGGTCATATACCGTTGATATTTACCAAAATCATCTTCCCTAATATCCAGGGTAGTGTTACACTTTTGCCATTTTTTGTACACACTGACAGAGGAAAGGCTGGTCAAGCCATATAAATGTCGATCCGCTTACCTTATAACACTCGCTGATTAAACAAAATATCCATGCCTGTATTATCCTGATTATATTCGAACTGACACTCATCTAAATCTTAGGTATCTGTATTAAATAAGTCTTAATTCGGCATTGTTTACACTGCATTCCGATAATTTGTCTCCCGACATGATCTTCTCTTTTAAACATGCTTGTGACGTCATGAATGATAATTATACGTAATAGAGAGAAATCGAAGATATATTCAGTTAAAAGAGTTATTAGTGATATTTTATGTCTGTAATTTTTATAATATAAACCAGAGATAAAGTTAAAATCGACATGTTTCTGAGTAAAATATGACATCATGCTTCTTATTGTGACGTCATATCGATCAGAGGAATTTGATCGCTGTTAGGTGCCTTATCATACCCGCGTGATGAAGTGTTCCTATCTATCTATCTATCTATCTATCTATCTATCTATCTATCTATCTATCTATCTGTCTATCCATCCTGATCCTTTTCTTTCGAAATTTTGTTTTTTTGTTAAGTTTGTTAAATGAAAACAACAGCAGGTGGTATATTTTAATGAAAACCCATTATTGTTGGGGTTTTTAGAATAAAAGCCAACCACCAAAATAAGTTCTTCCTGCGTTATCACTCAAAATGTCACCAAGGTTATAGTTAGTATTGGTTGTACGTATAAAGACTTCATCACCCTGGTTAACGTGAACGACAACCGTCCCACCAGTGTTTCCACCTACTTTCTCTGTTGCGTCATAGTAAACAGAACCTCTAGGCGTGTCATTTACCATGAGTTCGGTCGAAATATGAGCATCACCTTGAATCCTAAAGGACCACGTAAAGACATAATATCCAGACCGAGTTGCAATAAATGTTCCGGAATGCGGGTGATAACCGTTTCCGAGGTTAGTGATTATAGTGTCAAAGTTCAGGATGAAGTGGTCACTGGGTCTTGGGAATGTGTGAGAGGAGTAAGCGTAGAAGGCGATTGTAGTGTCTGCAGCTCGAGCTATTCGTTGTTGTGCAGATGTTTGTATCACTGAAAAAAAAAATGATAATAAACCTGGTTTAAAGTGACAAACAAATACAATTTAAAAAAAAAAATACTTACCAACATATTATCAAAGGTTTAAATGATTAAATCGTTTTTTCTACCATTCCAAAATCAAAGTATATGAGGTGAATAAATACTATATTAATGGTATATTGGCCTCAATTGAAATTTAACATCATAAATAAAAGGTTGATTCTTGTAAATAATCAGATATATATTTTCATTAGCTTACCTTTTTCAGGAATTCCAGATCGTTTAAAAGCCGAAGCTTTCTTCATCTGGACATTCATTGATGTGGGTTCTTTTAATATTGATGAATTTTTAATATTAGTTTTACATGCGCGTTGGCGTTGCAAGTGCAATATTTTTTCATCTTGAGTTTGAATCATAGTTCGAAACTCTGCTATTTCTTCAGATTGCATAGCATTTTGCCTCTCTAATGCCAGTATTCTTTCATTTTGATCCAAAAGTAAAGATTTTAGCTCAAAAATCATATTTCGTAAATTGATTTCATCCTTTACATGTATTTTTTCCTCAGTTTTGGCAGAACTAATTGAAAAATATCCGAAGAAGCAAACAATTGCGGCAAATAAATGCATTGTCTTTTCTTGCAGTGACAAGCGACAAACTGTGTCCTTATCAGTTACAATTCAAGGTTTATTCGATACAATGACATTTAAAGGGAGAAAGACGTTTACCACGTGATCTTTCAGAATACATGTTTAACATTAACTTATTAAACGAGAGAGAGAGAAAGAAAGAAGTTGTATTTAAGGTGGCTCTATACACCACTTTTTGATGACGCAGTTCGCAAAAAAGTAAATCTGGTAACATGCATTTCCGGTACTGGCTGATTTAAACTGAGGTGAATTGTATGGGAACCGTTATTTTGAAAAATTTGTTAAATGGATAGATTTAATTTGATAATTGAAAAATTCATTACTTACAAGTAATGTGGTATGTGACACCTTCACGTTGTGTGGTATTATTTATCGCAATAAACAATAAAATCAAGTATAAATTTTTAAAGAGTTTCTTTAGCATGTTCGATATGTTACGCCGTAGCGCAGTGGGTTAGTGGGTTCACTACAAACCAGTAGGTCATGAGTTCGATTCCCGTTGAGAACATTAAATTTTTTAACTTTCCAAAAATTTCTAAAACGTATTTTTTGGTTGAATACCGTGAAAGAAAATTCTAAACAGGTGAAAATAATTCAATCATAATATACTTTAATGCACATTAATATCGACACCTAACGGGGATGAGAGGGTTGCTTTGAATTTCTCTCAGGTTGGGATACATATAAATCCTATTAGCGTAGTCAATGTTCCCCTTTATTTATTTGACTTAGTTTTGCATTAAAGCGAATATATTCACTTATACAGGGCAAAGTCTATTATAAAATATGTATGTATTTATCATTCCAACATTATATTTAGGAAATTTTCTTCAACTCAGAAATGAAAAGTCCCCAAGGTGTTTGGGCCTTGGGACTTACGAACGATAACTCTTACATGAGGAACTTTCATACCAAATAAAATTTAAGATATTTTTTGTGTTTATTTGCAATGGTTTTCATTCAATTTTTTATGTCACATTTATTAAAATACATTTTCTTATAACATCAAGCAACTTTTTCTGATGATTTGTCAACAGAGTAAGAAAATATGAAAAAATATGTTTTGGGGAAATACTAAAAAAATTGCAATAATAACATCTTTGAATGTTAAGTGTTATATTTTTTTTTTATGTGTCCGAAGGAAATATCCATCATATGACAAAAATAATTTCTCTCAATTTGTTGATAGCTGTCTTTTTAAAAAATATTTTACAAAAACACGAAAAAACATTAAAAAATTCTTTAAAAATACCTATAGTATCCCTATCGTCATTTTAATATTTGATAAGCATATGTTTTGTGGTCTTCTATTGAAAATTGGAATAAACTGTGGGTGTATAGAGCCACCTTAAGCATTATTTTGATATTTGTAGAATATAAATGTATATAGATTTTAAAGTCATTTACATATCCATGCTGTATGTCGCACATATATTGCAGAATCTATTTACTGATATATATATAATTTAGAATTATGACATCATTATGTTACTAATTGATCATATTATAATTCATCGTTTATTTTTTTTATTTTATGTTTCATCATATTAAATGTGAACGTGCAATCGTTGTTTATGAAGAAAAAAAAGTTCCTAATTAGTATTTCAATTATTTATATTGTTACAGATCACAATAGTGGTTTAACTGTTTTTGGGATATTGCCAATTATACTTTGATATCTCCCCAAACAAAAGCAAACATTATTACTGCAAAGATTTTTTTAAATCAGAATGTTTAAAATATAAATAAATGGCAAAAAGATCCTTTAAGCAAATGTCTTTCAAAGATCTATTAGATCCATAATTCAAAATATCATCAACGATTATTCCGCCTACTTAAGGCCTGGTATTTTTTTATCATTCCATTCAGAGTTCATATAGCAAATTAAATGAAGTGAAATATATTCCCAATCAATATTTAAGAGATGAAAATCTAATTTATGACAGTCAATGTGATAATATTTGATACATCTAAAAAAGAAAGGTATCATTTATTTTTTGTTCTTCACCTTTTGCATTTCCATTAAACTAATTACCCTACCGAAATAAAATGCAATTATATTAGCCAATGTATTTATATGTATCTGTGCACCCTATTTTACACATACGTTACTATATCCCTTTAACTCTGAATGTTTAACATAACAGGAAGAAAATAACAGTGCACAAAACTTTTCATTCCTTTTAAATTATTTGCATAAAGAGACACGATTCGCTTACTTTATCTTTGAATCCACATATAAATATTTATTAAACGTTCATTAGAAAAAAATCAACTAATGCACATTGCTTCCTATATACTGCCAAAAATTGGTCAGAGATTTTACTCTTTACTCTTTGATTGTCTGTTTATTGTTCATACACATTTATATGATATCCAACACATTTCAATGACAGCCGGTGTAAAGGGAAAAAAAGTTTCCATTCATAAATTCTGATTTTCCCTGTCGTATGAGTAAGACATTTCATGATTTCAGGTCATTTGTTTCACAATTATTATGTTATTGTGTCTTTTAGTTTATAATATTGAAAATGGGATAAGCGTGTGTATATGTAATAAAAAAACCAGCATTCATCACACAGATTTCATATGACTTACTTAACGCAAGGGGTGTACAGTTATTTTCACATTATGCAATAAGCTGCTCTGTTGAAATTTAAAGGTGCATACTTGACAAAGGATGATGTTGATGCATGGATATTTACTATTATGACAACGACCAGGAAGATAATTTGATACAATGATCACGAAGCTGGCACTTATGAAAAGAAAATTCAAAATAAATTAGCTGAAAAAAACCATTGCGAATCAAACACATCAGATCACTGTTTGGGATAGTCAGTCTTTAAAAAATGTATTCCGATAGGTCTGAGGTAAGTTGTATCTGTATAGGTCTGAGGTAAGTCGTATCTGTATAGGTCTGAAGTGCGTCATAACTGTATACTGTGGAATCATTTCATTTCGTGGGAGTCAATTTTCGTGTAAATTGTTGGAGAAGTCGTATCTGTATATGTCTAAGGTAAGTCGTATCTGTTTAGCAATATATGTCAAGGTCAGATACTCGTTATGTATTGTTTGGTGTGTTTAATTTGTTTTGAAGGCCTGACTCGCTCATTTAAGATTTTAGATTTTTTGTAAAGTCAACGAGTATAAGAATTTTCTTTTAGTTATTATTGTTTTTTGGGTTTTTTGGGGTTTTTTTTGTTTTGTGATCGGCTTTGGCCGATCACAGTTGTGTCCATATGAGACATCCGGCAAATTTAACTATTTGCGCACGCATTGCGCCTTGCACTATTTTATTTACTATGCAATGGCAACCTTATTCAAATCTTTAATTAGATGTAGATTACTGAAACAGTAATTTTATCCGTTTACCCTGAAAATAAAACATTTATTGTGTTACATACATAGTGATTTAAATCACGTTTTTTTTTCACATATTCGTAAGAATATTAGACGGAAGTATAATTCGCCTACTAAAGTAAAGCTCATTCATGCCTTGCCATTTCGGAAATCAATAAAACGGTGCTATATATAGTCTACTGCATGTAGCGTATATGATATAAACAGAGCTGACAATATATAAATAGTTTCTGTTTGGGAGGGTAACAGTTGAAATTAACATCCCCGAGGAAACCATTGTCAACCGACGCGACAATCCTCCGAAACAGGCACTATTTATTATATTATACCGAATGTCTTAATTTTAGAGAATATTTTTACTGCTTTTATATAGAAATGACGTGAATTCTACGGCGAACCGTATGCGCATAATTTACGCGCACGTAACATTTCGTTGTGTTACCCGTTGCAAAGTGTGTTGCTAACGCTGAGGGTAATAGAACGGATTATAAACTGAGTCTAACCCAATCAGATTTAAGTATTTAAAATGAAAGTATAATAAATGATATATAATGCCGACCATTCCTTTAAAAGGAATACTTGTTTTTGTTTCGGGTTTTGTTTTTGTTGTATTGGGGTTTGTTTTTGTTTTGTTTGGGGTTTTTTTAGGGGGTCTTGTTTGGGTTTTTGGGTTTTTTGTTTTTTGTTTCTTGAAATTCTTTTTTTAATATTCACTACCACAAAGTGATTGTGTTGATAATAGGATGAAAGAGATCATTTGCTTTTCTTTTTAAAATAAGTGACATTTTATATACATCATATAGCAAAAACGTAATGTGCCCATCTGTTTTTTATTCATTCATACCAGGTATACTGTAAAAGTGGTTAATTACGCAGGTGGTTAAGTAAGTGTTTTCTACGGCCAATCAATACGCGTGAGTGTTAAATACCCGGATTAATGATTTACTATTCTTAAGTTTTATTTTTTTTTTATCATACACGCGGGGGTATTTTACGCGTTTTAAGATAACCGCGTCCATGTAACTGGGGTAAATTTCCCCTAGGCGTAAATAAACACTTTAATAAACACTAAACAATTTAAAGAATGTAATCAGTTGCTGATTGTTTTATGTTCAGGGTTCGAGAGGTTCCGGATACGCACAGTTTTCAGCTATCAGCAGTTCAATTGATTCAAAACAGGTATGTTTTTAGTAAATAATGATTTTTACGAGAATCAAACATTAAAAAATGCATTTTATACCCGTTTTTAATATATTGTAGCTGAAACTCGCTGGCAAAGATTTTTTTAAAATTTTATTTTCAAATAATCACGTAAAATTGATGAAGCCAATGTGTTGGTTAAGAGTTTTTTAAGAATACCAAGCGTCGTTACAATATAGAAAAAACGTTTCCTTTTGCAGAGCATAGCGATATACACGGTCATTTCCAATTCAACTTCAACTACATATGATAAAATTTCAGAGGTACGTATTCAGCTAATTCAAATAGTAGAAACGCTTTCCTATGTATGAAATTAACTTTGGTTTTGAATTTGATCCCTGTTCATAGTAAATACGTTGCAATTAATGCTAAATTGTTAATTTAATGAAATGTATATTTTGTGTTTCTTTTTTAACTGCAGGGCTTTTATGACAGACAGACTGGTAAATTCATAACACCAAAATCGGTAAGGATTACACTTGATTAGCATTGATGAAGATTTTGTTTATAGTTCATTTATCCAGAATGAATAATCACTGGGTTTTTTTTATTACTGGATATGTATATATAAATTGACAATCGGGTCAATGGGACTTACATGTATATATCCTTAACAGACCCGGTAAAATATTCACATTTAAACCCACTCTACTAAATTACATCAAGATATGGTTTTTTAACAAGCGCAAAACATGCAAATGGGAAAAAAATCACTTTAATTTTGGAGGAAATCAACTCTTGAAATGTTACCGCTCGTCATGAAAATAAAGTTTCCTGTGATCTTTAAACTGGAGACTTTACGTTATGATACAGAGAAACAACACTTTATTGCGGCATAGAGATAGACATCTAAATTTGGCGATATATATTGTTACCCAATGCGTTAATATTGCACATCGATTATAAGTTTCGTTTGTATTGGAATCAAAAGGGATCATATCTCTGTGTGACGGACGGTGCCTTTATACATGCGGTGTTCAGCTTTAAATCGGATGTAAATTTACTCTTTTAAAGCTCCAATTGCTTCAAATAATTATAAATGCCTTGTATTTTGACTCTCTGGTACTTTTACAAATACATGAACAGGTTTATTTGTATTATCCTGTTTTGCATATTCATCATAGGACAAGTTTTATATGCAAGATCAATTCACACAACAAATGTCCGAAAGATGATTAAAGCATTGTTAAAATAATACTAAACACCTACATTAACGATACCATGGCTGCATTAATGTTTGTTGAATGCCATTTTATACAATTTTTATTGTTGTTGTTTTGATCAATAAAATTTAATAATCATTGATTTCCAAAATACTGTAGCATACATTTTTGATGTGATCGCTAAAAGCAAATTCCCATATTATTCAAAATTTGACTATCTCTTAATCAACGACAGTTGGTATAAAACAACAATTAAAGAGATAATATAACAGTTATTTCGTCTTTTTTAAAAACAGCAGTTTTGTGTTGCAGGGCCGACAGGGGAAACTTCCTAGAATTAAAGATGATAATCCTGATCATGTAGAACAGGTATTAGTTCGTATTTAAAAAAAAAATCCTAAGATACTGGACATTCCTCATTTTATGCGAGTACTTAATTCAGCAATTCAACTGTTTAGCATCAAGTTGAAAAATATAAATTCGCAAAAGCCGATTTTTTAAAATCACAGTTTTCACTAAGTACATCTGTCCGAAAAAAAAACGAAATTTTATTATCTATGCTTTTTGCATGATTTTACATAACTAATAATTCCTTGCGTTTATTTCGGAATTTATAGTAGTGTTCATGACAATATACTCGTTTAATATTTCAATTACCGGATAATACTGCTGTAGAGGCAGACGTATTCGTTGAGGATATAATTTTGTTATTTTCGTTGGCAGTATAAATAAATGAAATTAAATCCATGACGCATTTTTTAACCAAAGTATTAATAAATACAGAGTTGATAGGTAATACATTTTAAAGATAACGATATGACGAAATTAAATGCCAACGGAATTTTATTTGGTTGTAGAACAACGAAATTTTAACCCAACGAAAATATGTGCCTCTACAGTATGTCATTCAGTTTGCTGATTGATTATTAAACGTATGGAAAGGTAACAAATGGCGAACTGTGAGCTTCAGACATCAAAGAATAACTGTCATAAAATATCTTTGAAAAAATAAAAAAAATAAAAAACAAATATATAATATTATTGTTCATGCTAATGTCAGTGTACATGTATTTCATTTTGTGTAGGTAATATCTGTAGAGTATGAGATAATTGATTAAGAATACCTTGTACTGAAACATATTGATGTTGATTTGAATTAGCGTACTGCTAAATGTTCCTTTTTTTCTTAAACATATGCATGTGTATTAAGCAAATAAATGTACCTGATTGAGCCGAAGTTATATTTAACCAATAACGCAAAATAGATACACACCAAATACTGTAAACGTATTACATTTGGCTGTGTATTCTACGAATTCACAATTTTTTTTCGTATTTAGCGTTTTGGGCGAAAGATAACTTCTGCTAAATCAAGTACATCGTTAAATGACCTGAATATTTGCATATGAATAATCACATTCAGGAATACGCTAATTCAAATACACGCGAACTTGTTGAAAATCTAATTTCCGCAAAATATAGTACACACGCCAAATATAATACTTTTACATTAATACAAAATAGTATCAATGTTGATTTCTATAGAAAAACTCCAACAGTAACCAAGAACATACTAAAGACTCCAAACGTCCATGTATAATTGTGATCCTGTCAGTGATTGCCGTTGTTATATCAACTACTGTTGCAACTATTGCGGTCCTGTACCTTCAAGGACAAGGTAAGATAAAATCGACATTTTTACAATATGAATTCTCGAACTTTTCCGACAAGAATTTCAAGAAAACCCCATATGAATCATGTTGTGTAATATTTAAAGATAGAATTAATTCCATCAAACTGTGTATCAGTAATCGAAATGTGTCTAAGAATTGTATACGTCTGGATCTAAGCAATATTGAACTCTCGTCTCGTTCAACCAGACGCTCGGCTGTCTTCGTTAATCTCCGACTACCAAGAGAGACTCTCTGCTTGTCGGAGATTTACGGAGACAGCCAAGCGTCTGGTTGAACGAGACTATATTGAACTCTGGCGTAGGAATACATACAACTACAAAAACAATTAAATTGTTCGTACTATATAAAATCTGACTACTTTCAATGAATTTATAAATACGTTTCTTTTGAAAAACAATAGAACAGCATACGGTACACCGAATTTATCTATTATTTTCAAGATCTACGTCTTGTCAGCGGTGATGATTTGTCCTTAGGTCCAAACACTGTTTCACTTTCGGTTTGCCAGAGTAACTGCATAGGAGAGTTGATTAAAATCAACTCCCAAAAAATTATGTGTTAAAAATGTATTCTACGATATGGTTCACTACTTGGACAAAATGACGGCGTTGTCTTTACAATACCATATTTTGTAAAAGAATAATATATTAATTATGCTTTATCGACCAAAAGTTCTACCTGAATTGTGATATTAAAGGTTTTTTTTGTGTTTAAAATTTCGCAGCTCTGTACTCAGATGCACTCGCTTTTCTTTAAAGTGGCTTACTACAACTTGAAATAGTTTCTTAATCAGTAAAACATTTCTTGATTGTGGTGGATAGCATAATGAATAGGACATATTTAAGTCAAAAAGGCAACAAAAATGTGAAATTTTGCATAAATAATCATATTTTCAAAGGTTTAATTTCGCGTGTTTCGAATATGTAATCAATAGACCCAGGCGGATTCAAACTCGGGATCTGCAGTTCACAAGCCAAATTTTTTAACCACTGAGCTATGACGACATTTTACCAAACCAGTTGATACAAACGATTTAGCAAATACATTTTGATCGCCATCTGGTGGTATAGTGTCTTAAAGTATATTCGTAGTAAAGTACCTTAAGGTTATACACAATAGTAGACGGATGTATGTAATGAGTGTTTTATAAATTCAGTAGTAGCTCTAATAATAAAAAAAAAATAACACGCGAGTTAAAATAAGAGTATTTTTTCTTAATAAAATGGGATGCTTTTGAAATGTTTTATTTATTTGACAAATGAAATATATTCAAGTATGTGCTACAGAAACCTGTCTTATCAAAATCACAGCATCCTTCGTTTTATTTCTTCGTTTTCAGATTCTCCCAACGATAACGGAAATATGTTGCGCCTTAACCGAAGCTATCTAAGAAGAATTAATGGAACCGGTACGATTCACCTTTGCTTGACATAATAGGGTATGGAATCATTGATAAATTATGTCCAGAAATAATAACCTAGTAAAAATGGATTGTATGTTCTACAGAAATCTTCAGTGACTGCAAAGATCTAAAGCTGTTTGGAAACGATAGTGATGGGCTTTACACTGTATACCCCGACCCACTTACAGAGACGCCAGTCGTCGTGTACTGTGATATGACAACGGACGGTGGAGGATGGACGGTAATAAAATCCAAGCAGATCTAGAGGGGGTCAGGGGATTTTAACCCCCCTCCCCCATGTAAAACTCAAATAACCTCAAATTACATCATAATATGACCACAAATATGCCCCCCTCCCTTCCTCAGGCAAAGCAATTACCCCCCCCCCCTGATTTTTTTTCCTGGATCCGCGCATGGAATTAATGTGTAACTATCATTTATCAGTAAAAGATTAGAGTCTAACCAGCATTTTATTATTTGGTCACACGTATCAGTAAAAAAGAAAAATAGTATTGTGAAAAGCAGTAATACGGAATATAAGATAATTTTTTTAAAAAATGATGAGAAAATGAATAATACTTCAAATACACATTCTGTATAGTTCTGTATGTGCCAAAATGTCTTTTTATTCTTCTAAAAATGAAGGTGTTCCAACACAGACGAGACGGGTCTGTTAATTTCTATCGTCAATGGGACAGTTACAAGAATGGCTTTGGAGTGGCATCAGGAGAGCATTGGATTGGTATGGAGTTTATAACTTATTATTTACTATAGATGCGTGTGTATTTTTCTAACGAATTTCTTTTAAAAAGGAATCTCATTGAGGCGTTACACACTGTTATAATTTTGTTTTTGGTTTGAATGTGTTTTGGTGTCCGGCAAGATACTGTGCTATGAAGTGGCGTTGGAGTTTTTATTTGTACAGTTTCTTTTGTTTCTTGATTTTTTTTATCATGATTGAATACCTTAAGTTTTCAATTCGACATACATTGTTTTGCAGGTAACGACAATCTTCACAAGCTTACTACTTTAGGAACCACTGACTTGTATGTTCGTCTAGAAGCATTCAGTGGACTCTGGTATTACGCCAAATACGGCGACTTTAAAGTGGCTGATGAATCCGATGGCTACAGACTGAGTCTTAAAGCCGGGTCGTATGAAGGAAATGCTGGTAGGTTGTTTTTGTTATAGTTTGTATAGTTTTTTTGATAAAATGAACGTTTTGAAATTAAATGTAAATAATTGCATAGAACTTGTTTAATCAGTTTGATTAATGGGGCACATTTTCATGACTTTCATTCATTTTTTCTCTTCCTTTTCATATTTGTTAGAATTTGATTAACGGTTTTATCAGTTTTCCTGCCATATCGAATAGCTACTGTAAACAGGAAACTATTCGCCCCTGTATTATTTTCGCCCCTTTTGCCCTCGTTCTCAGCGTGCGAATTTAAGACTGGGCGAATTCCAATGTTCCAGGTTATCTCTTTTATACAAATCGTGTCTGGGCGAATGTTAGAACATAACCCAGTTATTCAGCCAATCAGATGTCCCAAATTCTCGCTAAAATGCAGTCTTCGTGAAGAAAGTTTTTTCTTTTTTTCGAGTACGAAGACTTTTTGATTGGTGGAAACTTTGATAAAGGGTAGTTTCGTATAATCTATCTTTGCGTGACTTTACGTTTTTATGTAATGTTTATGCAAGTGTTGTAGGGCGAAAATAACCTGGTATACATTATTACAAATGTAACTTTAAAAAACTAGATAACAAAAGAAACACCAATCATTGAATAGTTGATTGTCACAATGGTTAGCACACGCTCTTAAAATCCAGACCCAGTTTGATATTTGTATCACCTGTTGATACATGTACCACAAAAGAAAAAAAAAAACACATGGAAAAAATAAATCTATATAACAAAATCAGCGGAGCGATCGGTTTTCCCCACCCCCTTCCGGTTTTATTAATTAATATTTAAACAAAATTACAAAATTATATTTTCCTGTTCATTGCCAAGTTTCTTATTCATGTGTATAATTTTATATAGGCGACGGCATGGACAATCATGGAAGTACAGATCCAAGTGGCATGCAATTCAGCACCATTGACAGGGATAACGATAACGCCCCCGCGCGGTGTACTTTTGCTCGCCAGGGGGCGTGGTGGTATAACGTTTGTACGCTGACAAACCTGAATGGGATTTATGGGAACGGAACCTGTTTGACAACTGAAACATGTAACTTTTGGTATCTAATAAGTTCAAGCTATGTCGGTGTGAAAACTTCCTATATTATGGTTCGGCGTTTAGAAAATCAATTTTATTGTGCATCGTGTAAGTCCAGTAAATGATCTGATGTTTGTCCTGTATCTTCATTATTATTCCGATGGTTTAGGAATAGTTTTCATTTATTGTTTTAGGTAGTTTTTTAAATTACAAACTTTTTTGTTTTTTTTTATATTATAACAAAAATGTGTATTATATTCATTGTATTGTTATCTATACATTCATATATAAATTAATGTTATATGATCAATTAAGTATTTCTATTAATATTTCATTGTGTCTTACATCAGACATGCAATTCTAGTTAAAATGCCTCGTATCATGTTCAGTTATTTGTTGTTTACCTATCAAAAACCTATTATTGACGTGATTCACCAAATCATTTACATGTTCTGAATTATCGTTCGTGTTTTGACACTACCCCCGTTCATTGTTTACATTTTTACGAAATCAATTTATTTGCTTTGACACGTTATTCGATCGAGTAAATGCATGATATTTGTTTAAAACATCTTTATATTTACAAAATTAATCATCCTGTTCAGTTCCATGCCATTTTAATGCTCTTTCCGCGAGATAATCGTCATTTTACCGCTCAAAAATTTCTATGTACGGAATATGCTTCACAAACCGCTTCACTCTTCAACATGCAACGTATTCTGACACTTATTTTTGTGTTAGCAACATTTCTTAATTTTTTGTTATATCATGTATTATTGTATTTAGATGCTGACCACTATTTTCCCGTATTTTTACCTCAGTGTGATCAGTGATTGCTTTTATCGGTCACCTTGATTGATGAACTATGTCTTCATAGCGAGCTTCCGTATTCAAGTGTATCGCTACGCGCACTACTTCAGAAGGTGTTTAATTTCAATTTATTTAAAGTGTAAAATATTGCAAGGATGTGTATTAAGGCTATATGCGTATTTTGACATAGAAATATGTGTCCGTGTTATTAAATTAATCCTGACAAGGCTTTGTATAGGAATAACATGTTTTTTATTATTTAAAATTTAAAAATAAAATATTTTAAATATGCTTGTTCGGAAATATAGGATACTTGTCCGGAATGTCCATGATCCGTACAGATTTCTGATTAGTTGTTTGTGTCCAGATAGAAAAGGACAAGTATTCCTTGTTTGGAGAAGGTTATACATATATACTAGTTCCAGCAGCAGTATCACTTGAACACTCGTTCACATCCCGTTTGGTTAAGCACTCATAAGTTCAAATAGGTTATTCATTTTTATAACGAGTTGTCCGGATGTCCAGATAAGGCTGACTGAATTATTTACAATTTACTGGAAATTATGAGGACTTAATTAGCATACCTACACTGTAGTACAAATGGGGAGGGGGTTTGATTTTACCAGATAGAATTAGACTGCGTGTTTTGACTAAAGCTTCCCGATCGGTGCAAGTTTATGCATTTAATATTTATTAATTCAGTACAATTCCTATACGCTGTTTATAGTTGATACTGAGCTTGGAAACGACAAATCCGTCAGATACGAGAACTTGTAGCATTATATTTTCTTTTTGAAGAGTTTTTGAAACGTTGATAGCCCCGGGTTTCGGGTTGTATTGTTTGAAATGGTCAGCATCTTTGTCTGTGTTGTGATATTTATATATTTAGCCATCCTGAATAAATTGATGTGTGTTAGAAAAACGGTGTTTTTCTTTTGTAGCTCGACTTGTTACAAACCGGTGTCAAAAGTGGGATGCTGTATTTTTTAAGCAGCGTCCAGGATTCTAACTTTTTCTGTTGTTTAGTTGGGGATTTTGATAATTTTTCAAGGTTGATGTTTTCTTTTCAAGTATCTTCTTGTGGTTGAGTTTTATCCTGGTGTTTTAATGGCATCCCCGATCCTGAACTTATTCTAAATGTTCAACACCCGGAAGTTGACGACGATCGTCCGAATGATCTTCAGGAATACTTCAACGCTGACCAAAAAAAACGAAGTGGCGGTGACTGGCAGCCGAGACTCGGAGCAGCGAGAGGCTTGAACCTGAAACCGGAAGCTTTTACAGGTGGTGATGATTGGCAGGAGAACATTTCATATTTTGAGGTGTGTGCGGAAATGGGAAGATGGAACGTTGACGTTAGCAGCTTGTCTCCGATGTCCTGCTCGCACTTTTTAGATAAGTCTACCCATTAAGTCCAGAGAGACGTACGCCGTACTAGTTGACATACTAGAGCAGAGATTTGGAAGTTCTAGGCAGCAGAATCGTTGGTTATCTAGATTTGAATCTAGGAGACGAACCCCTAATGAATCCATAGCGGCACTTGCCGATGATTTAAGACAAATGTCACAGAAATACTACCCTAACTTAGATGCCTTCGCGCAGGAAGCACTGTCCATTAATCAGCTTTATAAAAGAATTACATTAGAAATGAAATGCTGTTGCATAGACAAGGATTGCCAGACCATAGCAGATGCGGTAGAGGTCATTGAGCGTTACGAGACCGTTCTTGGTGAAGGAGAAAAACGGAGACAGACTGTCAGAGTGATTGGTGACGATACGGAAGTCAAGAGGTGTAACTCCGGAAGCTGTTTAGATGCAATCCAACTAGATCTGACGGATACCCTAAAGCAAATAATTACGAGATTGGAACGCTGGGAATCCGGACAGACAGCGAAATTTAGTGGACGACAGAATCAGAACAACAGGCAATGATTCATCTGCCGCGCCACTGATCATTTCATGAGGGAATGTCCAATGTATCAACAAAAAACAGAGACCAAGAACAGACCATACGGTGGCAATGGAAGGCAACAAGGATCAAACACCAAACAAACAAATTTATTTTATTTACGGCGGATGATGGACATAAATGACCTAAGAAAATTTAGACTAGGATGAATAAATTTGTTTAGGGCATATTAGTAAAATTAAAAGAAATGGGATGATGGCCTTCAAACCGTCGAGTTTTTAGGTCTGGGTACGGCGGATGATGGACATAAATGACCTAAGAAAATTTAGACTAGGATGAATAAATTTGTTTAGGGCATATTAGTAAAATTAAAAGAAATGGGATGATGGCCTTTAAGTATCTGTATTGGTTGGTGGAATTCACGTAAATTTTCTAGATGCTACTGGATCGACAGCAACGATCATTTCAAAAAGCATTTTTGACAACATGGCCTCTGATGTCAAACCTCGACTCAGAGATGAAGAGAGGACACCAGTGAATGTAAACAACAGCGAAATTACCATCTACGGTCATACAGAGATTCCAGTAACTTTTGGTTCAGTAAAATACAGTTTAAAAAATAGACATGTATCTGTCAATAAATAGAGAGTTGGAAAATATGTGGAATTTAATAATTGAACACCGTTGTTATCAAGTTTTATCAAACCATAAATTACCTTGAAGATAGGCCATGATTTAAATTGTTTAATTCGAATAACCATCGATCAAAAATAGAATGTATTTCAGTAATCGAAACAAATTAAAACGTTTCAGAAACTTATTTACAACGGGCAAAAAAAACAGCGTCATTTTTTTTTCACGTAAGATTTATTCAAAATCTTTATACAAATTCAGCTTTTTACAACAAAACACAAGTATTTTCTTTATTTTTTAAAAACAAATCTCTTAATTCTTCAATTTCACATTCATTGTAACGACAATCTTTACCAGCTATTTACTTTAGTAGCCTCTGACTTATACGTACGTCTAGAGGCACTCAGTGTAGCCTGGTATAATTCAAATATGTTTTGTTTTCCGGTGAGATGGAGTTTTCTTGGGGAAAGTGTTTTTTGACTTTTTTTATTGGTTTCTTCATTTTTTTCTTCAAAAAAAGGATCTCATAAGTTTTCAATTTGACATGCACGTTTTTTTTGCAAGTAACGACGGTTTTTGCCAGCTAACGACTATAGGAACCTCTGACCAATACGTACGTTTAGAGACATTCTAAATAAATTACATCGTTAAATGCCATGTATATATGTAAAAGAACAGCCACATTCAGGAATACGCTAATTCAAATCTACGCCAACTTGTTCCAAAACTAATTTCAGCGAACTATCGTAAACGCCAATTATTTTACGTTTACAGTATCATTTAATATAGGCGACGTCATGAAAAAGCACAAAAATGAATAACCAGAAATGCAGCACTATTGATATAGATAACGTACGAGAACGCCCGCCCCGCGCGGTGTACTACTGCTCGCCAGGGGGCGTGGTGGTATAACGTTTGCACGCTGAAAAACCTGAATGGGGTTTAAGGGAATGACAACTGAAACATGTAACTTTTGGTATCTTAAGTGAAAGCTATATCGGTGTGAAAACTTCCTATGTGATGGTTCGGCGTTTAGAAATTCAATTTTGTTGTGCATTGTATCCGTCTAGTTCTAGTAAATGATATGCTGCCTGTATCATTCTGTTAAATTTGTAACGACAGCTTACAAATAGTTATCATTCATTGTTAAATGTTTGTTTTTGAGTCTATTTCGAATTACAATGTTGTTTGCTTTTATATCAATTGAAAACATTCAATCCTTGTTATCACTCGGTCTACGTGTAAAATCGTTGTAATAAGTACACACCTTAATCATCAGAAATAGTATATCTTCATAAAAAACTAATTATATAAAGAATGACATATTTATATTTGTGGATGAAAGCGCACAAACCGTAAACTATACGTGCTTATTCATATAAAATGGTTGATTGTTTAATGTATTATAAGTTATTCTGACCGCTGAAAAATTCGTATTTCTTCGGCACTATGAAGTTGAAATTCTTAAATATTCAATATACACTTTTTATTAATTATTTTAGTTTATTGTGGTTTTTTGGCCATATTCTTTAGTGAACATGGATGAAATTGGGTCTCGTATTGTTGATCAGTGTAGTTGTGGTAATATGCAATTATGCAAAAATCATTTTAATGCAAATGTGCTAATTGATGGCAATTGCGCAATCATTGTGTTAACTTGTCAACTTTTGTTGCATTGCTTATTAAAATGTGGGGTAAAATTCAAAATGGATATGCATGCCGTCAAATATAATAGCAATTCTTGTTACATAGGTAAACAGTACTTTATTGTAAGGAAATTTAGTACAGTACTTTACGACGCCGAAAACATTGACCAAACCAGGAGCACATTTGACACACTTTGATAAAACTGGTTGTTATTTAAAAATTGTAAAGTGATACCCATTAATCATAATTTCCTTTTGTTTCGGGTTTTCTAACACCAGTTGTTTTCACATATTTCAACTTCATACAATTGATTGTATCTTTTTTTTCTAGTAAACTCTCATTTTAATTGCAATTAACATTTCAGAAAATCATCAGTTTGTGTATTATAAAATGTTATGACTGCCAAAAATGAATAACATGGAACGATGTTAATCTTCTGTATAGTGATGTTCTGTAATTAAAACTTGAAATATCTACTACAAAATTTTCTGGGGTTTTCCCCAAATATAAAATTTTCTTAAATTACATTACAATATTGTCAAAAATATAACTCGAAACGATCCCTCCCAAAAATATTTCAATTCATGAAATGAACGTTGAACTAAGCTATCATTGTTTCAAACGCCTCGTCTAATAAAACTATCATACAACACCAAGCCCCGGTGTCACTTCAAATCTTTTGATCAAGTCTTAAACTCAAGTCCTTAAACGCAAAATGCATACATTTGAGGTGATTTAGACTTTAGACTATAAGACTGAATTTTGACTTTTAAAATATACTGAAAACAGATATATAGGTCATTGTTTTGTTTGTTTGTGCTCTTTTTAAATTTACCAAATGGTGTGCATCAAATTTGTTCAATCATCGTTAAACATGGGCTCCGCTAAATGTTCGAAAAGAAAAAAAATATTTCTGTAACCATATCTTTTCATTAAAATGAATTCAATTTCAAAGAAATGTACAGTTTTCTTTTATTAATCTACTTCTTTGATTTTTATAATAGATTTTCTTCAAAATATTAAAATTAGAGGCTTATTTGTAATCATTCTAATGCTGAAAAGAAAAACAAACCAATCTCAACTTCAATATTGATTGTTTCGTCGCCATAGAGATTGAAATAGAATGATATGAATGCTGTTATATTTGGGGCATTTTTATACAGAGTTTAGGATCATAGATAAAACTGCATGTCCTCTAACATGACGTTTGCCCCAGTTGCTCCAGTATATCACGATTTTAGCGAAATCTTTGGTGAAAAATAGTCCAGTCGATGTCAAGTGGCATTTGTGCGCCAACTAAAGGATTGAATTCTAGACAGCCTGATTTAGTAAAATACATTTAATTATATGACAGTACAGGGGTACGATACCTACATCTGGCATTATAATGTTAATTTAGAAGAAAATAATTATAATGTGTATGATAAGTCCTTTAAAAAAACCGACAATGTTCGATATCTCTAAATTTTGGATCTATAAGAAACGCAGTTATTGCATGAAAGCACGTAAAATAACCAACGAACATGAGCAATAAAGTAAAATATTGTCAATTATTCGGGACAGCTCGTCCCTTCAAAACAAAATCAAACACTACATGTGGAAGGATAAAGGCATTTACAAAAATAGTACATGTACTAGGCTTAAAATCTTAATAAAATAAATAAACTGGATTTAAACGTAATAAGTACATCTTTTGTTAAAAGATCAAATAGTCTGAGAACACAATGCAGCGGGTGGTCTGTTATCAAGTTATCTTGGGAATTGTCCCCCTTCATTCATATCTTGGGACAGACTTTAGTTCTACTTGGTATGTTCTGATAAGCTGATAAGCTGCAACTCTTAAACTATATAAAGGTTGAATGTATTGAGCATAGACACTGTATTATTATGAGTACTTGCTTAAAATGCCCTCTTTCAGATTGATTTAATGCCAATGAAGAAAATTAAAAACTCAGTGATGAAGTGTTCCTATCTATCATCTATCTACATGTATTTGTCTATCCATACTGATCCTTTTCTTTCAAAATTTTGTTTGTTTGTTAAGTTTGTTAAATGAAAACAACAGCAGGTGGTATATTTTAATGAAAACCCATTATTGTTGGGGTTTTTAGGATAAAAGCCAACCACAAAAATAAGTTCTTCCTGCGTTATCACTCAAAATATCACCAAGGTTATAGTTAGTATTGGTTGTACGTATAAAGACTTCATCACCCTGGTTAACGTGAACGACAACCGTCCCACCAGTGTTTCCACCTACTTTCTCTGTTGCGTCATAGTAAACGGAACCTCTAGGCGTGTCATTTACCACGAGTTCGGTCGAAATATGAGCATCATGTTGAATCCTAAAGGACCACGTAAAGACATAATATCCAGACCGAGTTGCGATAAATGTTCCGGAATGCGGGTGATAACCGTTTCCAAGATTAGTGATTATAGTGTCAAAGTTCAGGATGAAGTGGTCACTGGGTCTTGGGAATGTGTGAGAGGCGTAGAAGCGTAGAAGGCGATTGTAGTGTCTGCAGCTCAAGCTATTCGTTGTTGTGCGGATGTTTGTATCATTGAAAAAAATGATAATAAACCTGGTTTAAAGTGACAAACAAATACAATTTAAAAAAAAAATACTTACCAACATATTATCAAAGGTTTAAATGATTAAATCGTTTTTTCTACCATTCTAAAATTAAAGGATATGAGGTGAATTAATACTATATTAATGGTATGTTGGCCTCAATTGAAATTTAACATCATAAATAAAAGGTTGATTCTTGTAAATAATCAGATATATATTTTCATTAGAATACCTTTTTCAGGAATTCCAGATCGTTTAAAAGCCGAAGCTTTCTTCATCTGGACATTTATTGTTCTTTTAATATTGATGAATTTTTAATATTAGTTTTACATGCGCGTTGGCGTTGCAAGTGCAATATTTTTTCATCTTGAGTTTGAATCATAGTTCGAAACTCTGCTATTTCTTCAGATTGCATAGCATTTTGCCTCTCTAATGCCAGTATTCTTTCATTTTGATCCAAAAGTAAAGATTTTAGCTCAAAAATCATATTTCGTAAATTGATTTCATCACTTACATGTATTTTTTCTTCAGTTTTGGCAAAACTAATTGAAAAATATCCGAAGAAGCAAACAATTGCGGCAAATAAATGCATTGTCTTTTCTTGCAGTGACAAGCGACAAACTGTGTCCTTATCAGTTACAATTTAAGGTTTATATAAACTCCAACCGGAGCTTATTAGGTCTTTCCACCTTTCAGGTGATTTTTTTTCATAACAGCTTAGGATAAAATCGACTGTTCAATGTCTTATATTTCATATTGATCCATTTTTCGATTTCTAGAATTAATACTTGCTCCAAATAGTTAAGCTTTTAATTAACAAAATTTTAAGTTTATGAACCCTAAGATGTGCCATGTTAAAATTGAAATTAGATGTAAATTGATAATGATATAGTTACTCTTTTAAAAATTATTTTTGAAACCTTGTTTCAATAACATACATGTATTTTTTAAATGACTGAAAAGATATGTACATATACATGTATATGCTTTAAACAGATCAATCAAATAAAAAAAATGAGGAATGTCGCTAAACCATGATTAAATGTCCAATCCGATTAGCTGCCGCATTTACTTTGTCCACAAAACAAGTTTACTATATTCAAACGCGTTCCTTTCACGTATTTGTTCTATTAAACTTTTTAATGGATTCTCTTATTTCATCTAAAATGCGTCTGTTTTGAAATATGTTCCATTCAATGTCCTCTATATCTAATAACTCCTTCCACCTTTTACCTGTTTTCAAGATGTATTACTTTTTACATTTCGTAACTTTATTGTTAGACTATAATAAATCGCCTAATTTCCTACGGACTTTTTCTTTTTCTCCCGATTACGAAAAAGAGCACATGGCGGGTGTGACCGGTCAGTAGAGGATGCTCACTCCTCCTTCATCTATCTTTTTGGAGGTCCGTGTTGCTCTGCTTTGAATTTCTTCTTCGTTTTATGGTTTTTGAGGAGGTCAACAGTTTGTTATTGATGTACTTTTCTTTAATAAACGGATTTTCTTTTTTTTTTCTTAGTTTGGTTTTCGCCAACTTTCTGATGTATGTCCTTATAGCATGTCCTTATTATGCTTGCATTTTTTGAAAAGCTGACCATTACATCTGTATATCACAAAATATATCAAAACTAAGAAAAGTATCATCTTCTTCATTGATATCATTGATGTATCTAATAGTATTGTCAAATAGTTGTTTATCAAAAAAAAAAATCCCCTCCAATATTAATCAAAAGGTTTTAAAATCAATATGAATCTATGAAATCAGGAATATATAAGGGGATAATGGATCTCCTTGTCTACACCCTCTCTGAATTTCACAAACTTCAGCTTGATTTACCGCACATGTTATGTTTGTATAAAAAATCTTAACACACTGTCTAATAGCAGTTTGTAGCATAAAATTTTAAGATAAGGTATCAGAAGTTATGCCTTATATTAAACTAGTGTTTTCTCCAATATACCTTTAAGACATAAAGCCAGTTTGATCTTGATTTGTAGTTAATGTTAATATTTTTATGCCCCCTTCGAAGAAGGGAGGGAATATTGCTTTGCTGCTGTCTGTCGGTCGGTCGGTCCACCAACAGTTTCCATTCATTTTCCCTTCATATATATATATAACAAAGAAAACACATTGTTAACTTTATAGCGATCGGCGACAGTATCAACACCTTTAAGAATGTGATCAAATGATGTGTATAATGTAGCTGTTCTGTTTCATAGTTTCCTAAGTAGTTCAGTAGTAGCTTTAGATTTTGTTTTCTGTTTTCTACTCATGTAATTTATTTTTTGGTCCTGAAGAAGGGACGGGTTGTCCCGAAAATTTGACAATTTCTATTGTTCGTGTCGTTAGCCATTTTTAGTGCTTTATATATTCAGTTTACTGGCTTAGTATCTATATATTAGATCCGACACCTTAAAGATGCCTAGTGTTGTTGATTCTATTCAGTGTTATATATATATATATATATATAGAGAGAGAGAGAGAGAGAGAGAGAGAGAGAGAGAGAGAGAGAGATTATGTCTAAATTCGATACAAGAATTGATGTATATTAGTTCCCATGAAAGGTGACATGAAAAAATATTGATTTTGTTAAAGTACTCAATACTAATACCTCAGGGCTCAAACGATGTTTAAAAGTATAAAAAAAAATCCAAGATTTTTCTGCTGAAACGCAACCTTTAGCCTATGAGGTTTCGAAACACGCTACAAATGTGATGTCTATATTTGACTTTGTGTTGCAGTAGACCCGGATAATAACGTTGAACATTTGCGCAAGGTATTTCAAGTGACTTCCAAATAGAAAAATGGGTTTTAACATTCCCTATCATAAGTATCCGTAAGAAATCTGTTTTCACTCATGTGATTTATTCTGAGTGAAAAATCATAATGTGTCAATGAAGTTATCTTCGAAATTTTCCCCCTTCATCGACTTCAATTGCGATAAATTTGGACTAATGTGTGCTGGCATGAATTTTTTCAAATCCTTTGCTTTCTCTGGTAATTTTGTATTATAATTTTTTTTCATTGTTGAAAGTAGAATTCTTTAAGATACAACATGTTCTAAACTTGTGTTACGTGCTACATATAGAGAACAGTTAAAAATATGATTTTACGAACATGAACATCAGCATTTTTTTGTGTAAATTACAAAACTGGTTAAAATGGGCGTTCCTCGAGATATAATAAAATATCAGAATACATGTTTAACATTAACTCATTAAACGAGAGAGAGAGAGAGAGAAGTTGTATTTACGCATTATTTTGATATTTGTAGATGTAAATGTATATAGATTTTAAAGTCATTTACATATCCATGGTGTTTGTCGCACATATATTGCAGAATCTATTTACTGATAAATATGATTTAGAATTATGACATCATTATGTTATTAAATGATCAGATTATAATTCATCGTTTATGTTTCATCGTATTAAATGTGAACGTGCAATCGTTGTTTATGAAAAAAGTGTTAGTATTTTAATTATTCATAGTGTTACATATCACAATAGTGGTTTAACTGTTTTTGGGATATTGCTAATTATACTTTGATATCTCCCCAAACAAAAGCAAACATTATTATTACAAAGATTTTTTTTTTTAATCAGAATGTTTCAAATATATATAAATGATAAACAGATCCTTTAAGCAAAAGTCTTTAAAAGATCTATTAGATCCATAATTCAAAATATCATCAACGATTATTCCGCCTACTTAAGGCCTGATATTTTTTATCATTTCATTCAGATTTCATATAACAAATTAAATGAAGTGAAATATATTTCTAATCAATATTTAACAGATGGAAATCTAATTTATCACAGTCAATGTGTTAATATTTGATACATCTAAAAAAGAAAAGGTATCATTTATCTTTTGTTCTTCACCTTTTGCACTCCCATTTAACAAACCCTACCGAAATAAAATGCAATTTTATTAGCCAATGTATTTACATGTATCTGTGCACCCTATTTTACATATACGTTACGACATCCCTTTAACTCTGAATGTTTAACACAAACAGGAAGAAAATAACAGGGCACAATACTTTTTTTCATTCCTTTTAAATTATTTACATAAAGAGACAGAATTCGCTTACTTTATGTTTGACCCACCATATAATTATTTATCAAACGTTCATTAGAAAAAGCAACTAATGCACATTGCTTCATATATACTGCCAATACTGTGGTTTCATTAATTTCGTGGGTATCAATATCGTGGATTTTCTGAAAACCACGGTTTCAAGGATATGTAATTTCGTGGCCAATGATCCTATCAATACAAAATGTTAGTTGAAATTAAACTTCAATGAACATTTAATTTCGTGAATCAACTTAACAACGAAATCCACGAAATTAGTATTTAACGAATATTGATGAAACCATGGTAGGTGGTCAGAGATTGTACTCTATATTTGTCTGTTTATTATCCATACACGTTTATCTGATATCCAACACATTTTAATGACAGTCAGTTTAAAAAAAAGAAGTTTTCCATTCATAAATTCTGGTTTTCCCTGTCGAAGAATTTTCATGATTTCAGGTCATTTGTTTCACAATAATTATGTTATTGGGTCTTTTAGTTTATAATATTGAAAGTGGGATAAGCGTGTGTAATTAAAAAAAAACCCAGCATTCATCACACAGATTTCATATGACATAATTAACGCAAGGGGTGTACAGCTATTTTCACATTATGCAATTAGCTGCTCTGTTGAAATTTAAAGGTGCATACTTGACAAAGGATGATGTTTATGCATGGATTTTTACTATTATGACAACGACCAGGAAGATAATTAAATACAATGATCACCAAGCTGGCACTTATAAAACGAAAATTCGAAATAAAGTAACTGAGAAAATCATTGCAAATCAACACATTAGATCATCAGTTTGGGATAGTCAGTCTTAAAAAAAATGTATTCTGATAGGTCTGAGGTAAGTTGTATCTGTATAGGTCTGAGGTTGTATCAGTATAAATCTGAGGTAAGTTGTATCTGTATAGGTCTGAAGTGCG
Organism: Magallana angulata; assembly: GCF_025612915.1. Classification (NCBI taxonomy): domain Eukaryota; kingdom Metazoa; phylum Mollusca; class Bivalvia; order Ostreida; family Ostreidae; genus Magallana; species Magallana angulata. The sequence goes on from NC_069112.1 coordinate 40,756,179, forward strand.
TCATAACTGTATACTGTGGAATCATTTCATTTCGTGGGAGTCAATTTTCGTGTAAATTGTTTGAGAAGTCGTATTTGTATAGGTATGAGTTAAGTCGTATCTGTATATGTCTAAGGTAAGTCGTATCTGTTTAGAAATATATGTCAAGGTCAGATACTCGTGATGTATTGTTTGGTGAGTTTAATTTGTTTTGAAGGCCTGACTCGCTCATTTAAGATTTTAGATTTTTTGTAAAGTCAACGAGTATAAGAATTTTCTTTTAGTTATTATTGTTTTTTGGTTTTTTGGGGGTTTTTTTGTTTTGTGATCGGCTTTGGCCGATCACAGTTGTGTCCATATGAGACATCCGGCAAACTTAACTATTTGCGCACGCATTGCGCCTTGCACTATTTTATTTACTATGCAATGACAACCTTATTCAAATCTTTAATTAGATGTAGATTACTGAAACAGTAATCTTATCCGTTTACCCTGAAAATAAAACATTTATTGTGTTACATACATAGTGATTTAAATCACGTTATTTTTTCACATATTCGTAAGAATATTAGACGGAAGTATAATTCGCCTACTAATGTAAAGCTCATTCATGCCTTGCCATTTCGGAAATCAATAAAACGGTGCTATATATAGTTAACTGCATGTAGCGTATATGATATAAACAGAGCTGACAATATATAAATAGTGCCTGTTTGGGAGGGTAACAGTTGAAATTGACATCCCCGAGGAAACCATTGTCAACCGACGCGACAATCCTCCGAAACAGGCACTATTTATTTTATTATACCGAATGTCTTAATTTTAGAGAATATTTTTACTGCTTTTATATAGAAATGACGTGAATTCTACGGCGAACCGTATGCGCATAATTTACGCGCACGTAACATTTCGTTGTGTTACCCGTTGCTAAGTGTGTTGCTAACGCTGAGGGTAATAGAACGGATTATAAACTGAGTCTAACCCAATCAGATTTAAGTATTTAAAATGAAAGTATAATAAATGATATATAATGCCGACCATTCCTTTAAAAGGAATACTTGTTTTTGTTTCGGGTTTTGTTTTTGTTGTATTGGGGTTTGTTTTTGTTTTGTTTGGGTTTTTTTTAGGGGGTCTTGTTTGGGTTTTTGTGTTTTTTGTTTTTTTGTTTCTTGAAATTCTTTTTTTAATATTCACTACCACAAAGTGATTGTGTTGATATTAGGATGAAAGAGATCATTTGCTTTTCTTTTTAAAATAAGTGACATTTTATATACATCATATAGCAAAAACGTAATGTGCCCATCTGTTTTTTATTCATTCATACCAGGTATACTGTAAAAGTGGTTAATTACGCAGGTGGTTAAGTAAGTGTTTTCTACGGCCAATCAATACGCGTGAGTGTTAAATACCCGGATTAATGATTTACTATTCTTAAGTTTTATTTTTTTTATCATACACGCGGGGGTATTTTACGCGTTTTAAGATAACCGCGTCCATGTAACTGGGGTAAATTTCCCCTAGGCGTAAATAAACACTTTAATAAACACTAAACAATTTAAAGAATGTAATCAGTTGCTGATTGTTTTATGTTCAGGGTTCGAGAGGTTCCGGATACGCACAGTTTTCAGCTATCAGCAGTTCAATTGATTCAAAACAGGTATGTTTTTAGTAAATAATGATTTTTACGAGAATCAAACATTAAAAAATGCATTTTATACCCGTTTTTAATATATTGTAGCTGAAACTCGCTGGCAAAGATTTTTTTTAAATTTTATTTTCAAATAATCACGTAAAATTGATGAAGCCAATGTGTTGGTTAAGAGGTTTTTAAGAATACCAAGCGTCGTTACAATATAGAAAAAACGTTTCCTTTTGCAGAGCATAGCGATATACACGGTCATTTCCAATTCAACTTCAACTACATATGATAAAATTTCAGAGGTACGTATTCAGCTAATTCAAATAGTAGAAACGCTTTTCTATGTATGAAATTAACTTTGGTTTTGAATTTGATCCCTGTTCATAGTAAATACGTTGCAATTAATGCTAAATTGTTAATTTAATGAAATGTATATTTTGTGTTTCTTTTTTAACTGCAGGGCTTTTATGACAGACAGACTGGTAAATTCATAACACCAAAATCGGTAAGGATTACACTTGATCAGCATTGATGAAGATTCTGTTTATAGTTCAATTATCCAGAATGAAAAATCACTGGGGGGTTTTTTTATTACTGGATATGTATATATAAATTGACAATCGGGTCAATGGGACTTATATATCCTTAACAGACCCGGTAAAATATTCACATTCAAACCCACTCTACTAAATTACATCAAGATATGGTTTTTTAACAAGCGCAAAACATGCAAATGGAAAAAAAATCACTTTAATTTTGGAGGAAATCAACTCTTGAAATGTTACCGCTCGTCATGAAAATAAAGTTTCCTGTGATCTTTAAACTGGAGACTTTACGTTATGATACAGAGAAACAACACTTTATTGCGGCATAGAGATAGACATCTAAATTTGGCGATATATATTGTTACCCAATGCGTTAAAATCGCCATTCTGTGATTTAAATGAATTTACCGGGCGTAAATGATCCTCAAAGCTGAAAACGGCTTGTAGATAGGCACTGCCCGCCATATTTCTGTTTTCTAATTGCTATTCCTACAAACCTCATATTACAACATATCCATTTAGGCCTGTTCATGTTTTTGTTTAGATCCGTCTGAAGCCACAAGGGAAATGTATACCGGCAAACCTCTTAATAGTTTAAAGTATTTCGATGTAGCGGTACATTGTATCACCTGTATGAAGCTAGTATATTTGGCCACTCCGTTTTACTCGGTCGCGATGAAAATTATCAAATTTTACGCATTTTCATAAAGCCAGGGGACTAATACATGAAAAACAACAGGTTAATGCATTATAAACAAACAGAAAATGCACATAATAAGAGAGAAATACATAAACTCCATAGATCACAAAGTGAATATTGCACATCGATTATAAGTTTCGTGTGTAATGGAATCAAAAGGAATCATATATCTGTGTGACGGACGGTGCCTTTATACATGCGGTGTTTAGCTTTAAATCGGGTGTAAATTTACTCTTTTAAAGTTCCAATTGCTTCAAATAATTATAAATGACTTGTATTTTGACTCTCTGGTACTTTTACAAATACATGAACATGTTTATTTGTATTATCCTGTTTTGCATATTCATTACTGTATGACAATTTTTATATGTAAGATCAATTCACACAACAAATGGTCTATCAAAGGATGATTAAAGCATTGTTAAAATAATACTAAACCCCTTTGATTTGATCAATGAAATTTAATAATCATTGATTTCCAAAATCCTTTAGCATACTTTTTTAATGTGATCGTTAAAAGCATATTCCCATATTATTCAAAATTTGACTATCCCTTAATCAACGACAGTTGGTATAAAACAACAATTAAAGAGATAATATAACAGTTATTTCGTCTTTTTTAAAAACAGCAGTTCTGTGTTGCAGGGCCGACAGGGGAAACTTCCTAGAATTAAAGATGATAATCCTGATCATGTAGAACAGGTATTAGTTCATATTTTTAAAAAAAATCCTAAGATACTGGACATTCCTCATTTTATGCGAGTACTTAATTCAGCGATTCAACTGTTTAGCATCAAGTTGAAAAATATAAATTCGCAAAAGCCGATTTTTTAAAATCACAGTTTTCACTAAGTACATCTGTCCGAAAAAAAGCGAATTTTTATTATTTATGCTTTTTGCATGATTTTACATGGCTAATAATGTCTTGCATTTATTTAGGAAATTTACAATAGTAGTCATGACAATATACTTGTTTAATATTTCCATTACCGGATAATACTACTGTAGAGGCTGACATATTCGTTGAGGATATTACTTTGTTATTTTCGTTGGCAGTATAAATCAATGAAATTAAATCCATGACGCATTTTTTTTCACTTTAACCAAAGTATTAATAAATACAGAGTTGATAGGTAATACATTTTAAAGATAACGATATGACGAAATTAAATGCCAACAGAATTTTATTTGGTTTGAGAACAACGAAATTTTAACCCAACGAAAATATGTGCCTCTACAGTATGTCATTCAGTTTGCTGATTGATTATTAAACGTATGGAAAGGTAACAAATGGCGAACTGTGAGCTTCAGACATCAAAGAATAACTGTCATAAAATATCTTTGAAAAAATAAAAAAAATAAAAAACAAATATATAATATTATTGTTCATGCTAATGTCAGTGTACATGTATTTCATTTTGTGTAGGTAATATCTGTAGAGTATGAGATAATTGATTAAGAATACCTTGTACTGAAACATATTGATGTTGATTTGAATTAGCGTACTGCTAAATGTTCCTTTTTTTCTTAAACATATGCATGTGTATTAAGCAAATAAATGTACCTGATTGAGCCGAAGTTATATTTAACCAATAACGCAAAATAGATACACACCAAATACTGTAAACGTATTACATTTGGCTGTGTATTCTACGAATTCACAATTTTTTTCGTATTTAGCGTTTTGGGCGAAAGATAACTTCTGCTAAATCAAGTACATCGTTAAATGACCTGAATATTTGCATATGAATAATCACATTCAGGAATACGCTAATTCAAATACACGCGAACTTGTTGAAAATCTAATTTCCGCAAAATATAGTACACACGCCAAATATAATACTTTTACATTAATACAAAATAGTATCAATGTTGATTTCTATAGAAAAACTCCAACAGTAACCAAGAACATACTAAAGACTCCAAACGTCCATGTATAATTGTGATCCTGTCAGTGATTGCCGTTGTTATATCAACTACTGTTGCAACTATTGCGGTCCTGTACCTTCAAGGACAAGGTAAGATAAAATCGACATTTTTACAATATGAATTCTCGAACTTTTCCGACAAGAATTTCAAGAAAACCCCATATGAATCATGTTGTGTAATATTTAAAGATAGAATTAATTCCATCAAACTGTGTATCAGTAATCGAAATGTGTCTAAGAATTGTATACGTCTGGATCTAAGCAATATTGAACTCTCGTCTCGTTCAACCAGACGCTCGGCTGTCTTCGTTAATCTCCGACTACCAAGAGAGACTCTCTGCTTGTCGGAGATTTACGGAGACAGCCAAGCGTCTGGTTGAACGAGACTATATTGAACTCTGGCGTAGGAATACATACAACTACAAAAACAATTAAATTGTTCGTACTATATAAAATCTGACTACTTTCAATGAATTTATAAATACGTTTCTTTTGAAAAACAATAGAACAGCATACGGTACACCGAATTTATCTATTATTTTCAAGATCTACGTCTTGTCAGCGGTGATGATTTGTCCTTAGGTCCAAACACTGTTTCACTTTCGGTTTGCCAGAGTAACTGCATAGGAGAGTTGATTAAAATCAACTCCCAAAAAATTATGTGTTAAAAATGTATTCTACGATATGGTTCACTACTTGGACAAAATGACGGCGTTGTCTTTACAATACCATATTTTGTAAAAGAATAATATATTAATTATGCTTTATCGACCAAAAGTTCTACCTGAATTGTGATATTAAAGGTTTTTTTTGTGTTTAAAATTTCGCAGCTCTGTACTCAGATGCACTCGCTTTTCTTTAAAGTGGCTTACTACAACTTGAAATAGTTTCTTAATCAGTAAAACATTTCTTGATTGTGGTGGATAGCATAATGAATAGGACATATTTAAGTCAAAAAGGCAACAAAAATGTGAAATTTTGCATAAATAATCATATTTTCAAAGGTTTAATTTCGCGTGTTTCGAATATGTAATCAATAGACCCAGGCGGATTCAAACTCGGGATCTGCAGTTCACAAGCCAAATTTTTTAACCACTGAGCTATGACGACATTTTACCAAACCAGTTGATACAAACGATTTAGCAAATACATTTTGATCGCCATCTGGTGGTATAGTGTCTTAAAGTATATTCGTAGTAAAGTACCTTAAGGTTATACACAATAGTAGACGGATGTATGTAATGAGTGTTTTATAAATTCAGTAGTAGCTCTAATAATAAAAAAAAAATAACACGCGAGTTAAAATAAGAGTATTTTTTCTTAATAAAATGGGATGCTTTTGAAATGTTTTATTTATTTGACAAATGAAATATATTCAAGTATGTGCTACAGAAACCTGTCTTATCAAAATCACAGCATCCTTCGTTTTATTTCTTCGTTTTCAGATTCTCCCAACGATAACGGAAATATGTTGCGCCTTAACCGAAGCTATCTAAGAAGAATTAATGGAACCGGTACGATTCACCTTTGCTTGACATAATAGGGTATGGAATCATTGATAAATTATGTCCAGAAATAATAACCTAGTAAAAATGGATTGTATGTTCTACAGAAATCTTCAGTGACTGCAAAGATCTAAAGCTGTTTGGAAACGATAGTGATGGGCTTTACACTGTATACCCCGACCCACTTACAGAGACGCCAGTCGTCGTGTACTGTGATATGACAACGGACGGTGGAGGATGGACGGTAATAAAATCCAAGCAGATCTAGAGGGGGTCAGGGGATTTTAACCCCCCTCCCCCATGTAAAACTCAAATAACCTCAAATTACATCATAATATGACCACAAATATGCCCCCCTCCCTTCCTCAGGCAAAGCAATTACCCCCCCCCCCCCTGATTTTTTTTCCTGGATCCGCGCATGGAATTAATGTGTAACTATCATTTATCAGTAAAAGATTAGAGTCTAACCAGCATTTTATTATTTGGTCACACGTATCAGTAAAAAAGAAAAATAGTATTGTGAAAAGCAGTAATACGGAATATAAGATAATTTTTTTAAAAAATGATGAGAAAATGAATAATACTTCAAATACACATTCTGTATAGTTCTGTATGTGCCAAAATGTCTTTTTATTCTTCTAAAAATGAAGGTGTTCCAACACAGACGAGACGGGTCTGTTAATTTCTATCGTCAATGGGACAGTTACAAGAATGGCTTTGGAGTGGCATCAGGAGAGCATTGGATTGGTATGGAGTTTATAACTTATTATTTACTATAGATGCGTGTGTATTTTTCTAACGAATTTCTTTTAAAAAGGAATCTCATTGAGGCGTTACACACTGTTATAATTTTGTTTTTGGTTTGAATGTGTTTTGGTGTCCGGCAAGATACTGTGCTATGAAGTGGCGTTGGAGTTTTTATTTGTACAGTTTCTTTTGTTTCTTGATTTTTTTTATCATGATTGAATACCTTAAGTTTTCAATTCGACATACATTGTTTTGCAGGTAACGACAATCTTCACAAGCTTACTACTTTAGGAACCACTGACTTGTATGTTCGTCTAGAAGCATTCAGTGGACTCTGGTATTACGCCAAATACGGCGACTTTAAAGTGGCTGATGAATCCGATGGCTACAGACTGAGTCTTAAAGCCGGGTCGTATGAAGGAAATGCTGGTAGGTTGTTTTTGTTATAGTTTGTATAGTTTTTTTGATAAAATGAACGTTTTGAAATTAAATGTAAATAATTGCATAGAACTTGTTTAATCAGTTTGATTAATGGGGCACATTTTCATGACTTTCATTCATTTTTTCTCTTCCTTTTCATATTTGTTAGAATTTGATTAACGGTTTTATCAGTTTTCCTGCCATATCGAATAGCTACTGTAAACAGGAAACTATTCGCCCCTGTATTATTTTCGCCCCTTTTGCCCTCGTTCTCAGCGTGCGAATTTAAGACTGGGCGAATTCCAATGTTCCAGGTTATCTCTTTTATACAAATCGTGTCTGGGCGAATGTTAGAACATAACCCAGTTATTCAGCCAATCAGATGTCCCAAATTCTCGCTAAAATGCAGTCTTCGTGAAGAAAGTTTTTTCTTTTTTTCGAGTACGAAGACTTTTTGATTGGTGGAAACTTTGATAAAGGGTAGTTTCGTATAATCTATCTTTGCGTGACTTTACGTTTTTATGTAATGTTTATGCAAGTGTTGTAGGGCGAAAATAACCTGGTATACATTATTACAAATGTAACTTTAAAAAACTAGATAACAAAAGAAACACCAATCATTGAATAGTTGATTGTCACAATGGTTAGCACACGCTCTTAAAATCCAGACCCAGTTTGATATTTGTATCACCTGTTGATACATGTACCACAAAAGAAAAAAAAAACACATGGAAAAAATAAATCTATATAACAAAATCAGCGGAGCGATCGGTTTTCCCCACCCCCTTCCGGTTTTATTAATTAATATTTAAACAAAATTACAAAATTATATTTTCCTGTTCATTGCCAAGTTTCTTATTCATGTGTATAATTTTATATAGGCGACGGCATGGACAATCATGGAAGTACAGATCCAAGTGGCATGCAATTCAGCACCATTGACAGGGATAACGATAACGCCCCCGCGCGGTGTACTTTTGCTCGCCAGGGGGCGTGGTGGTATAACGTTTGTACGCTGACAAACCTGAATGGGATTTATGGGAACGGAACCTGTTTGACAACTGAAACATGTAACTTTTGGTATCTAATAAGTTCAAGCTATGTCGGTGTGAAAACTTCCTATATTATGGTTCGGCGTTTAGAAAATCAATTTTATTGTGCATTGTGTAAGTCCAGTAAATGATCTGATGTTTGTCCTGTATCTTCATTATTATTCCGATGGTTTAGGAATAGTTTTCATTTATTGTTTTAGGTAGTTTTTTAAATTACAAACTTTTTTGTTTTTTTTTATATTATAACAAAAATGTGTATTATATTCATTGTATTGTTATCTATACATTCATATATAAATTAATGTTATATGATCAATTAAGTATTTCTATTAATATTTCATTGTGTCTTACATCAGACATGCAATTCTAGTTAAAATGCCTCGTATCATGTTCAGTTATTTGTTGTTTACCTATCAAAAACCTATTATTGACGTGATTCACCAAATCATTTACATGTTCTGAATTATCGTTCGTGTTTTGACACTACCCCCGTTCATTGTTTACATTTTTACGAAATCAATTTATTTGCTTTGACACGTTATTCGATCGAGTAAATGCATGATATTTGTTTAAAACATCTTTATATTTACAAAATTAATCATCCTGTTCAGTTCCATGCCATTTTAATGCTCTTTCCGCGAGATAATCGTCATTTTACCGCTCAAAAATTTCTATGTACGGAATATGCTTCACAAACCGCTTCACTCTTCAACATGCAACGTATTCTGACACTTATTTTTGTGTTAGCAACATTTCTTAATTTTTTGTTATATCATGTATTATTGTATTTAGATGCTGACCACTATTTTCCCGTATTTTTACCTCAGTGTGATCAGTGATTGCTTTTATCGGTCACCTTGATTGATGAACTATGTCTTCATAGCGAGCTTCCGTATTCAAGTGTATCGCTACGCGCACTACTTCAGAAGGTGTTTAATTTCAATTTATTTAAAGTGTAAAATATTGCAAGGATGTGTATTAAGGCTATATGCGTATTTTGACATAGAAATATGTGTCCGTGTTATTAAATTAATCCTGACAAGGCTTTGTATAGGAATAACATGTTTTTTATTATTTAAAATTTAAAAATAAAATATTTTAAATATGCTTGTTCGGAAATATAGGATACTTGTCCGGAATGTCCATGATCCGTACAGATTTCTGATTAGTTGTTTGTGTCCAGATAGAAAAGGACAAGTATTCCTTGTTTGGAGAAGGTTATACATATATACTAGTTCCAGCAGCAGTATCACTTGAACACTCGTTCACATCCCGTTTGGTTAAGCACTCATAAGTTCAAATAGGTTATTCATTTTTATAACGAGTTGTCCGGATGTCCAGATAAGGCTGACTGAATTATTTACAATTTACTGGAAATTATGAGGACTTAATTAGCATACCTACACTGTAGTACAAATGGGGAGGGGGTTTGATTTTACCAGATAGAATTAGACTGCGTGTTTTGACTAAAGCTTCCCGATCGGTGCAAGTTTATGCATTTAATATTTATTAATTCAGTACAATTCCTATACGCTGTTTATAGTTGATACTGAGCTTGGAAACGACAAATCCGTCAGATACGAGAACTTGTAGCATTATATTTTCTTTTTGAAGAGTTTTTGAAACGTTGATAGCCCCGGGTTTCGGGTTGTATTGTTTGAAATGGTCAGCATCTTTGTCTGTGTTGTGATATTTATATATTTAGCCATCCTGAATAAATTGATGTGTGTTAGAAAAACGGTGTTTTTCTTTTGTAGCTCGACTTGTTACAAACCGGTGTCAAAAGTGGGATGCTGTATTTTTTAAGCAGCGTCCAGGATTCTAACTTTTTCTGTTGTTTAGTTGGGGATTTTGATAATTTTTCAAGGTTGATGTTTTCTTTTCAAGTATCTTCTTGTGGTTGAGTTTTATCCTGGTGTTTTAATGGCATCCCCGATCCTGAACTTATTCTAAATGTTCAACACCCGGAAGTTGACGACGATCGTCCGAATGATCTTCAGGAATACTTCAACGCTGACCAAAAAAAACGAAGTGGCGGTGACTGGCAGCCGAGACTCGGAGCAGCGAGAGGCTTGAACCTGAAACCGGAAGCTTTTACAGGTGGTGATGATTGGCAGGAGAACATTTCATATTTTGAGGTGTGTGCGGAAATGGGAAGATGGAACGTTGACGTTAGCAGCTTGTCTCCGATGTCCTGCTCGCACTTTTTAGATAAGTCTACCCATTAAGTCCAGAGAGACGTACGCCGTACTAGTTGACATACTAGAGCAGAGATTTGGAAGTTCTAGGCAGCAGAATCGTTGGTTATCTAGATTTGAATCTAGGAGACGAACCCCTAATGAATCCATAGCGGCACTTGCCGATGATTTAAGACAAATGTCACAGAAATACTACCCTAACTTAGATGCCTTCGCGCAGGAAGCACTGTCCATTAATCAGCTTTATAAAAGAATTACATTAGAAATGAAATGCTGTTGCATAGACAAGGATTGCCAGACCATAGCAGATGCGGTAGAGGTCATTGAGCGTTACGAGACCGTTCTTGGTGAAGGAGAAAAACGGAGACAGACTGTCAGAGTGATTGGTGACGATACGGAAGTCAAGAGGAGTAACTCCGGAAGCTGTTTAGATGCAATCCAACTAGATCTGACGGATACCCTAAAGCAAATAATTACGAGATTGGAACGCTGGGAATCCGGACAGACAGCGAAATTTAGTGGACGACAGAATCAGAACAACAGGCAATGATTCATCTGCCGCGCCACTGATCATTTCATGAGGGAATGTCCAATGTATCAACAAAAAACAGAGACCAAGAACAGACCATACGGTGGCAATGGAAGGCAACAAGGATCAAACACCAAACAAACAAATTTATTTTATTTACGGCGGATGATGGACATAAATGACCTAAGAAAATTTAGACTAGGATGAATAAATTTGTTTAGGGCATATTAGTAAAATTAAAAGAAATGGGATGATGGCCTTCAAACCGTCGAGTTTTTAGGTCTGGGTACGGCGGATGATGGACATAAATGACCTAAGAAAATTTAGACTAGGATGAATAAATTTGTTTAGGGCATATTAGTAAAATTAAAAGAAATGGGATGATGGCCTTTAAGTATCTGTATTGGTTGGTGGAATTCACGTAAATTTTCTAGATGCTACTGGATCGACAGCAACGATCATTTCAAAAAGCATTTTTGACAACATGGCCTCTGATGTCAAACCTCGACTCAGAGATGAAGAGAGGACACCAGTGAATGTAAACAACAGCGAAATTACCATCTACGGTCATACAGAGATTCCAGTAACTTTTGGTTCAGTAAAATACAGTTTAAAAAATAGACATGTATCTGTCAATAAATAGAGAGTTGGAAAATATGTGGAATTTAATAATTGAACACCGTTGTTATCAAGTTTTATCAAACCATAAATTACCTTGAAGATAGGCCATGATTTAAATTGTTTAATTCGAATAACCATCGATCAAAAATAGAATGTATTTCAGTAATCGAAACAAATTAAAACGTTTCAGAAACTTATTTACAACGGGCAAAAAAAACAGCGTCATTTTTTTTTCACGTAAGATTTATTCAAAATCTTTATACAAATTCAGCTTTTTACAACAAAACACAAGTATTTTCTTTATTTTTTAAAAACAAATCTCTTAATTCTTCAATTTCACATTCATTGTAACGACAATCTTTACCAGCTATTTACTTTAGTAGCCTCTGACTTATACGTACGTCTAGAGGCACTCAGTGTAGCCTGGTATAATTCAAATATGTTTTGTTTTCCGGTGAGATGGAGTTTTCTTGGGGAAAGTGTTTTTTGACTTTTTTTATTGGTTTCTTCATTTTTTTCTTCAAAAAAAGGATCTCATAAGTTTTCAATTTGACATGCACGTTTTTTTTGCAAGTAACGACGGTTTTTGCCAGCTAACGACTATAGGAACCTCTGACCAATACGTACGTTTAGAGACATTCTAAATAAATTACATCGTTAAATGCCATGTATATATGTAAAAGAACAGCCACATTCAGGAATACGCTAATTCAAATCTACGCCAACTTGTTCCAAAACTAATTTCAGCGAACTATCGTAAACGCCAATTATTTTACGTTTACAGTATCATTTAATATAGGCGACGTCATGAAAAAGCACAAAAATGAATAACCAGAAATGCAGCACTATTGATATAGATAACGTACGAGAACGCCCGCCCCGCGCGGTGTACTACTGCTCGCCAGGGGGCGTGGTGGTATAACGTTTGCACGCTGAAAAACCTGAATGGGGTTTAAGGGAATGACAACTGAAACATGTAACTTTTGGTATCTTAAGTGAAAGCTATATCGGTGTGAAAACTTCCTATGTGATGGTTCGGCGTTTAGAAATTCAATTTTGTTGTGCATTGTATCCGTCTAGTTCTAGTAAATGATATGCTGCCTGTATCATTCTGTTAAATTTGTAACGACAGCTTACAAATAGTTATCATTCATTGTTAAATGTTTGTTTTTGAGTCTATTTCGAATTACAATGTTGTTTGCTTTTATATCAATTGAAAACATTCAATCCTTGTTATCACTCGGTCTACGTGTAAAATCGTTGTAATAAGTACACACCTTAATCATCAGAAATAGTATATCTTCATAAAAAACTAATTATATAAAGAATGACATATTTATATTTGTGGATGAAAGCGCACAAACCGTAAACTATACGTGCTTATTCATATAAAATGGTTGATTGTTTAATGTATTATAAGTTATTCTGACCGCTGAAAAATTCGTATTTCTTCGGCACTATGAAGTTGAAATTCTTAAATATTCAATATACACTTTTTATTAATTATTTTAGTTTATTGTGGTTTTTTGGCCATATTCTTTAGTGAACATGGATGAAATTGGGTCTCGTATTGTTGATCAGTGTAGTTGTGGTAATATGCAATTATGCAAAAATCATTTTAATGCAAATGTGCTAATTGATGGCAATTGCGCAATCATTGTGTTAACTTGTCAACTTTTGTTGCATTGCTTATTAAAATGTGGGGTAAAATTCAAAATGGATATGCATGCCGTCAAATATAATAGCAATTCTTGTTACATAGGTAAACAGTACTTTATTGTAAGGAAATTTAGTACAGTACTTTACGACGCCGAAAACATTGACCAAACCAGGAGCACATTTGACACACTTTGATAAAACTGGTTGTTATTTAAAAATTGTAAAGTGATACCCATTAATCATAATTTCCTTTTGTTTCGGGTTTTCTAACACCAGTTGTTTTCACATATTTCAACTTCATACAATTGATTGTATCTTTTTTTCTAGTAAACTCTCACTTTAATTGCATATAACATTTCAGAAAATCATCAGTTTGTGTATTATAAAATGTTATGACTGCCAAAAATAAATAACATGAAACGATGTTAATCCTCTGTATAGTGATGTTCTGTAATTAAAACTATCAAATTTTCTTAAATTACATTACAATATTGTCAAAAATATAACTCGAAACCATCCCTCCCAAAAATATTTCAATTCATGAAATGAACGTTGAACTAAGCTATCATTGTTTCAAACGCCTCGTCTTATAAAACCATCATACAACAGCAAGCCCCGGTGTCACTACAGATCTTTTGATCAAGTCTTAAACTCAAGTCCTTAAACGCAATATGCATACATTTGAGGTGATTTAGACTTTAGACTTTAAGACTGAGTATTGACTTTTAAAATATACTGAAAACATATATATAGGTCATTGTTTTGTTTGTTTGTGCTCTTTTTAAACTTACCAAATGGTGTGTATCAAACTTGTTCAATAATCGTTAAACATGGGCTCCGCCAAATGTTCGAAAAGAAAAAAAATGTTTCTGTAACCATATCTTTTCATTAAAATGAATTCAATTTCAAAGAAATGTACAGTTTTCTTTTATTAATCTATTTCTTTGATTTTTATAATAGATTTTCTTCAAAATATTAAAATCAGAGGCTTATTTGTAATCATTCTAATGCTGAAAAGAAAAACAAACCAATCTCAACTTCAATATTGTTTGTTTCGTCGCCATAGAGATTGAAATAGAATGATATGAATGCTGTTATATTTGGGGCATTTCTATACAGAGTTTAGGATCATAGATAAAACTGCATGTCCTCTAACATGACGTTTGCCCCAGTTGCTCCAGTATATCACGATTTTTACGAAATCTTTGGTGAAAAATAGTCCAGTCGATGTCAAGTGGCATTTGTGCGCCAACTAAAGGATTGAATTCTAGACAGCCTGATTTAGTAAAATACATTTAATTATATGACAGTACAGGGGTACGATACCTACATCTGCCATTATAATGTTAATTTAGAAGAAAATAATTATAATGTGTATGATAAGTCCTTTAAAAAAACCAACAATGTTCGATATCTCTAAATTTTGGATCTATAAGATAAGCAGTTATTGCATGAAAGCACGGAAAATAACCAACGAACATGAGCAATAAAGTAAAATATTGTCAATTATTCGGGACAGCTCGTCCCTTCAAAACAAAATCAAACACTACATATGGAAGGATAAAGGAATTTACAAAAATAGTACACGTACTGGGCTTAAAATCTTAATTAAGTAAATAAACTGGATTTAAACGTAATAAGTACATCTTTTGTTAAAAGATCAAATAGTCTGAGAACACAATGCACCGGGTGGTCTGTTATCAAATTATCTTGGGAATTTCCCCCCTTCATTCATATCTTGGGACAGACTTTAGTTCTACTTGGTATGTTCTGATAAGCAGATAAGCTGCAACTCTTAAACTATATAAAGGTTGAATGTATTGAGCATGGACACTGTGTTATTATGAGTACTTGCTTAAAATGCCCTCTTTCAGATTGATTTCATGCCAATGAAGAAAATTAAAAACTCAGTGATGAAGTGTTCCTATCTATCTATCTATCTATCTATCTATCTATCTATCCATCCTGATCCTTTTCTTTCGAAATTTTGGTTTTTTGTTAATTTTGTTAAATGAAAACAACAGCAGGTGGTATATTTTAATGAAAACCCATTATTGTTGGGGTTTTTAGGATAAAAGCCAACCACCAAAATAAGTTCTTCCTGCGTTATCACTCAAAATGTCACCAAGGTTATAGTTAGTATTGGTTGTACGTATAAATACTTCATCACCCTGGTTAACGTGAACGACAACCGTCCCACCAGTGTTTCCACCTACTTTCTCTGTTGCGTCATAGTAAACGGAACCTCTAGGCGTGTCATTTACCACGAGTTCGGTCGAAATATGAGCATCACCTTGAATCCTAAAGGACCACGTAAAGACATAATATCCAGACCGAGTTGCGATAAATGTTCCGGAATGCGGGTGATAACCGTTTCCGAGATTAGTGATTATAGTGTCAAAGTTCAGGATGAAGTGGTCACTGGGTCTTGGGAATGTGTGAGAGGAGTAAGCGTAGAAGGCGATTGTAATGTCTGCAACTCGAGCTATTCGTTGTTGTGCGGATGTTTGTGTTATGAGTGATTTTCTTTGTTTTTGTGGTTGCTTGGCGTAGTGAGGGTAGATGGATCCTTAAGACTTGCTTTCGGTCTCTGTGCAATTGACCTTAAAAGAAAACAAGCTTTGACGTCTAAAGATTTTATTAAAAGAAAAACCGCAACTGAGGTTGTAAGGGCGCGCTTGGCCATTATATACCCCCAGAACCGGTTTCAATGATTTTTCGGTAATTTAGAAATTTTAACTGGGATGATCATTTCATGTTTTGGGGGAACAACAATTTTCTGTGCGGTTCTTGCAAAGTGACTCTTTATTTCTATCGGTATAGAATTGTTTGAGTCAGCAATTTGAATTGTTTTGGACTTATAATGCAGAGATACATTATGCCTTTCCATGAAATCGACGCCAATTATGACTGTTTGATTCAAGCCTTTCACCACATGAACTGGGTTCCAAAATATTTTGTGGTTAATTTCAAAGGGAAGAAGAATTTTGCCTAGAATTGGAAGGGTATTATTGCTAACACCTTTAATGACATCATAGTCTGGCTTTGAAAGCTTATGATCTTTAAACTCCGTAGATTTGAGAAAAAAATGACCGATGAGAGTGATTTGTGACCCCGTATCTACCAATGATTTTGTGTTGCGCAACCCAATATTGACTTCAATTGTGTTTCTTGACTGCAGAGCCAACGTTAGACCCAAAGTTACAGTTTTCTTACTTTTGTGCCCATCCTTGGGAAATCCAGGGATAGGCGCGAATCCCTATTGTGTATGATTAGCGCGCATAGAAGATCGACAGACAGCAGAAAAATGGTTAGGCTTTTTACATTTTAAACATATTTTGCCAAATGATCGACATTGCTGTCGAGAAAAACAGTTACCACCACAACCTTGGCATTTAACATTGAGATTTTGCCGAACATTTGAAGGATTTGAAAAATAGTTTGGGCGATAATTTCTTTGACTGGGTTGATTATAAGAGCGTTTTTGAAAATTTTGATTGTTATTAAAATTTTGAGCTCTGGAGCCTGCAATTGCAGCTGCAGTGGCTTCCAGTTTGTCTGAAAACGTTGACATAAGTTTATCTTCTAAGTGTTGTATAGAAGCTGCAAGCGAAGCGTTTGCAGATTCTGTAGATTTGACTGTCTGCTCCGCCACAAGAGCCAGTTTTCGTAGTTTGTCTATGTTTTCCGGACTCTGAGGCATTACAATTTGCCTCAGATCTGGTTTTAACCCCTGAATAATGATCTCAACAAGTAAATGCATGAGGAGATCATATTCAGTTGTTAACCTTGTAACGCGGGCCATGTAATCATCAACTTTTTCCTCCTGGTATTGTTTGATACTAAATAAATTTAAATCAAAAGAACTTGTTTGTTTTTGAAATCTATCCAAAAATGCAACTTTCAAACTTTCTAAAGAAGATTTAAACGTGGAATTCAACTGAAAATACCATTGCCTGGGAATATCTCCCAGGTAAAAAGGAAAAGCTGACAATGCAGCCGATTCCGTCAACTGAAAGTAGGCTACCATGGCCATAAATAAAGCCCACCATTGGCTTGCTGGTTCAGCCTGGTGGTATTGAGAAAGTTTGATAACATTCGGAGCATGTCTAGTATGCTCCTGTGGCGGCAGAACTGATGGTGAAGAAGAGGAAGATGATGACGTTATTGCTGGTGATGTTGAAAGAATGGGTGGAGGGATAGTAGAAGGAGATGTTTGAGTTATAGTGACAGAAGAGGAGGCAACTGCACCTGTGTTTGTCGGTGTGTCCCTCAGGAGTTGAGTCGTCCTCATGAGATTTTGCATCCTCACTGTTGGGGGTGCGGTCGGCGTCCTGGGCGTTGTTGGAATTGGCGTCTGTGGGAGCAGGCCCTGGAAATTGGTAGTTTTTCCATTCCTTAGGTCCATCTTCCGAGAATTAAGATGATTTCTCCACCAGATTGTTATGAGTGATTTTCTTTGTTTTTGTGGTTGCTTGGCGTAGTGAGGGTAGATGGATCCTCAAGACTTGCTTTCGGTCTCTGTGCAATTGACCTTAAAAGAAAACAAGCTTTGACGTCTAAAGATTTTATTAAAAGAGAAACCGCAACTCATTTAAATAAAAACATTTACAAAATTCCCTGAAAAAGAAACAAATTATTCAACAATATTTTACTTCAATTATAATTTACAGTTTAGTTGCGTTTACTTTTGAAATAACTTACAAAGTTTATTACTAACTAAAGATGATAGAACATATATGATTAACTATTATACATGTACGTACCTAAAAAGAAAACAAGCTTTGACGTCTAAAGATTTTATTAAAAGAGAAACCGCAACTGAGGTTGTAAGGGCGCGCTTGGCCATTATATACCCCCAGAACCGGTTTCAATGACGTCTCCAAAACCTGTCGACTTTTTCGGTACCCATGCAAATTCATCGTGTGATCAGGGTTTCATAATTTCATCAAAATTAGTTCTTGCCGAAATGTCGCAATTCCAGTTATATAATTTTAATTTACTAAGCACTCTTGTTATCCCGATTTGTCTTAAATTTAGCATCTTTATCTTTACTTAAACCCTGACCATTTACACAACATGTTTTATGATTTGACTTTATTATCCAAGTGATTGGTCGTGATCAATTTTATAACCAAAATTGAATAATACTTTGACCTTTGTTTCCTTCTGACAGATTTGAATACACTATTCCCAATTATTAATTAGGTCAGTGACGCATATCGCTTATCAAGAATGACGATGATATGAAATCACTTGCAGACCTTGCACTTGGTATAACAAAACCAATTAATCAATACAATTGTTGATGATATATAAAAATACAATAAAAATGTTATATTATTTGTATCACTGAATAAAATGATAATAAACCTGGTTTAAAGTGACAAACAAATACAATTTAAAAAAAAAATAATTACCAACATATTATCAAAGGTTTAAATGATTAAATAGTTTTTTCTACCATTCTAAAATCAAAGTATATGAGGTGAATAAATACTATATTAATGGTATATTGGTCTCAATTGAAATTTAACATCATAAATAAAAGGTTGATTCTTGTAAATAATCAGATATATATTTTCATTAGCTTACCTTTTTCAGGAATTCCAGATCGTTTAAAAGCCGAAGCTTTCTTCATCTGGACATTCATTGATGTGGGTTCTTTTAATATTGATGAATTTTTAATATTAGTTTTACATGCGCGTTGGCGTTGCAAGTGCAATATTTTTTCATCTTGAGTTTGAATCATAGTTCGAAACTCTGCTATTTCTTCAGATTGCATAGCATTTTGTCTCTCTAATGCCAGTATTCTTTCATTTTGATCCAAAAGTAAAGATTTTAGCTCAAAAATCATATTTCGTAAATTGATTTCATCCTTTACATGTATTTTTTCCTCAGTTTTGGCAGAACTAATTGAAAAATATCCGAAGAAGCAAACAATTGCGGCAAATAAATGCATTGTCTTTTCTTGCAGTGACAAGCGACAAACTGTGTCCTTATCAATTACAATTCAAGGTTTATTCGATACAATGACATTTAAAGGGAGAAAGACGTTTACCACGTGATCTTTCAGAATACATGTTTAACATTAACATATTAAACGAGAGAGAGAGAGAGAGAGAGAGAGAGAGAGAGAGAGAGAGAGAAAGAAAGAAAGAAGTTGTATTTAAGGTGGCTCTATACACCACTTTTTGATGACACAGTACGCAAAAAAGTAAATCTGGTAACATGCATTTCCGGTACTGGCTGATTTAAACTGAGGTGAATTGTATGGGAACCGTTATTTTGAAAAATTTGTTAGATGGATAGATTTAATTTGATAATTGAAAAATTCATTACTTACAAGTAATGTGGTATGTGACACCTTCACGTTGTGTGGTATTATTTATCGCAATAAACAATAAAATCAAGTATAAATTTTTAAAGAGTTTCTTTAGCATGTTCTATATGTTACGCCGTAGCGCAGTGGGTTAGTGGGTTCACTACAAACCAGTAGGTCATGAGTTCGATTCCCGTTGAGAACATTAAATTTTTTAACTTTCCAAAAATTTCTAAAACGTATTTTTTGGTTGAATACCGTGAAAGAAAATTCTAAACAGGTGAAAATAATTCAATCATAATATACTTTAATGCACATTAATATCGACACCTAACGGGGATGAGAGGGTTGCTTTGAATTTCTCTCAGGTTGGGATACATATAAATCCTATTAGCGTAGTCAATGTTCTCCTTTATTTATTTGACTTAGTTTTACATTAAAGCGAATATATTCACTTATACAGGGCAAAGTCTATTATAAAATATGTATGTATTTATCATTCCAACATTATATTTAGGAAATTTTCTTCAACTCAGAAATGAAAAGTCCCCAAGGTGTTTGGGCCTTGGGACTTAGGAACGATAACCCTTACATGAGGAACTTTCATACCAAATAAAATTTATTTGTGTTTATTTGCAATGGCTTTCATTCAATTTTTTTATGTCACATTTATTAAAATACATTTTCTTATAACATCAAGCAACTTTTTCTGATGATTTGTCAACAGAGTAAGAAAATATGAAAAAATATGTTTTGGGGAAATACTAAAAAAAATTGCAATAATAACATCTTTGAATGTTAAGTGTTATATTTTTTTTATGTGTCCGAAGGAAATATCCATCATATGACAAAAATAATTTCTCTCAATTTGTTGATAGCTGTCTTTTTAAAAAGTATTTTACAAAAACACGAAAAAACATTAAAAAATTCTTTAAAAATACCTATAGTATCCCTATCGTCATTTTAATATTTGATAAGCATATTTTTTGTGGTCTTCTATTGAAAATTGGAATAAACTGTGGGTGTATAGAGGCACCTTAAGCATTATTTTGATATTTGTAGAATATAAATGTATATAGATTTTAAAGTCATTTACATATCCATGCTGTATGTCGCACATATATTGCAGAATCTATTTACTGATATATATAATTTAGAATTATGACATCTTTATGTTACTAATTGATCATATTATAATTCATCGTTTATTTTTTTTATTTTATGTTTCATCATATTAAATGTGAACGTGCAATCGTTGTTTATGAAAAAAAAGTTCCTAATTAGTATTTTAATTATTTATATTGTTACAGATCACAATAGTGGTTTAACTGTTTTTGGGATATTGCCAATTATACTTTGATATCTCCCCAAACAAAAGCAAACATTATTACTGCAAAGATTTTTTTTAAATCAGAATGTTTAAAATATAAATAAATGGCAAAAAGATCCTTTAAGCAAATGTCTTTCAAAGATCTATTAGATCCATAATTCAAAATACATGTATCATCAACGATTATTCCGCCTACTTAAGGCCTGGTATTTTTTTATCATTCCATTCAGAGTTCATATAGCAAATTAAATGAAGTGAAATATATTCCCAATCAATATTTAAGAGATGAAAATCTAATTTATGACAGTCAATGTGATAATATTTGATACATCTAAAAAAGAAAGGTATCATTTATTTTTTGTTCTTCACCTTTTGCATTTCCATTAAACTAATTACCCTACCGAAATAAAATGCAATTATATTAGCCAATGTATTTATATGTATCTGTGCACCCTATTTTACACATACGTTACTATGGTAGCAAGGGACAGTTTCGAATAAAGTACCCGTCAATATTTTTGTAAAATTGAGAGTTGCTGTACTTGAAGGCTTATGAGTGTTGCTAAAATTCCTGAAATGATTTTTAATGATTATCATTAGTTAGAGGGGTGTCTCTTGTTGAAATTGATATGCAATATGTTGGCCCCTTATGTTAGGTACATGAGAATCAGAAGTAAAATGCGAAACCTGCGGCTATGACTGTTGTGCTGACTTTACACAGTGAAATTGCAAGTTACAGACGGGAGGTAAAATAACACGAAAAGTAGGTGGATGGGACATTGAAAACTATACACCGGTAAGTTTGTGACATGTGATAGTGCAACATGCACGCGGTACGGAAAGTCAACCCTCTGCAGGGAATTAGCTGGGGGAGGTCTAAAAAGCTGAAAAATCATGAAAAATTAGCAAAATATGAAAGGGTCAAAATCTCATAAAAACCAGTATGTAAAGAATTTTACAGGTTTTGATTAGTAATTTTCTTTAGAAATTGGTGATTAGCCTTATAAAGAGTGAATTAAAGGTATTTGTGTTGAATGGGAACTGAGGAAATTCTAGTTACAAAGTTCCGAAGACATGCATCCCTTGGCTACAATGAATTGTATCAAAAAAACTGTCCCCTGCCACCTATATCCCTTTAACTCTGAATGTTTAACATACACAGGATGAACCTCTGGCATTCAGTGAACTGAAATGTTACTGAACGGTTACTGAAAGGTGACTGAATGGCATAGCTGTGCCATTCAGTCACCTTTCCAGACCTTTCAATTAACATTCAGTTGACTGAATGGCAGAGCTTCATCATGTGATAAACAGGAAGAAAATAACAGTGCACAATACTTTTCATTCCTTTTAAATTATTTGCATAAAGAGACACGATTCGCTTACTTTATCTTTGAATCCACATATAAATATTTATCAAACGTTCATTAGAAAAAAATCAACTAATGCACATTGCTTCCTATATACTGCCAAAAATTGGTCAGAGATTTTACTCTTTACTCATTGTTTGTCTGTTTATTATTCATACACATTTATCTGATATCCAACACATTTCAATGACAGCCGGTGTAAAGGGAAAAAAAGTTTCCATTCATAAATTCTGATTTTCCCTGTCGTATGAGTAAGACATTTCATGATTTCAGGTCATTTGTTTCACAATTATTATGTTATTGTGTCTTTTAGTTTATAATATTAAAAATGGGATAAGCGTGTCTATATGTAATAAAAAAAAAAGCATTCATCACACAGATTTCATATGACTTACTTAACGCAAGGGGGTGTACAGCTATTTTCACATTATGCAATAGGCTGCTCTGTTGAAATTTAAACGTGCATACTTGACAAAGGATGATGTTTATGCATGGATTATGCATAGTTACCACTATGACAACGACCAGGAAGAGAATTTAATACAATGATCACCAAGCTGGCACTTATAAAAAGAAAATTCGAAATAAAGTTACTGAAAAAACCATTGCGAATCAACACATCAGATCATCAGTTTGGGATAGTCAGTCTTAAAAAAATGTATTCCGATAAGTCTGAGGTAAGTCGTATCTCTATAGGTCTGAGTTAAGTCGTATCTCTATAGGTCTGAGGTAAGTCGTATCTCTATAGGTCTGAGATAAGCTATCTCTGGGTTGGTCTGAAGTCGTACTTGTATAGGTCTGAGGCAAGTTGTATTTGTATAAATCTGAGGTAAGTCGTATCTGTATAGGTCTGAAGTGCGTCATAACTGTATACTGTGGAATCATTTCATTTCGTGGGGGTCAATTTTCGTGGATGTTGGGGATGTAAATTCGTGGGAGAGGTCGTACATGTATCTATATAGGTCTGAGTTAAGTCATATCTGTATATGTCTTAGGTAAGTCGTATCTGTTAAATTTTATGTAGGGACTAGTATTAAAAAGTAAAATAAGTCAAGGTCAGATACTCGTAATGTATTGTTTAGTGAATTTAATTTGTTAGGAAGGCCTGACTCGGTCATCTAAGATTTTATATTTTTTGTAAAGTCAACGAGTATAAGAATTTTCTTTTTGTTATTATTTTTTTTCTTTTGTTTTGTTTTGGGGGGTTTTTTGTGATCGACTTCGGCCGATCACAGTTGTGTCCATATGAGGCATCCGTCAAATTTAACTATTTGTGCACGCATTGCGCCTTGCACTATTTTATTTACTATGCAATGACAACCTTATTCAAATCTTTAATTAGACGTAGATTACTAAAACGGTAATCTTATCCGTTTTCCTGAAAATAAAACATTTATAGAGTTACAGACATAGTGATCTAAATCACGTTTTTTTCACATATGCGTAAGAATATTAGTCGAAAGTATAATTCGCCCACTAAAAGTAAAGCTCATTCATGCATTGCCATTTTGGAAATCAATAAAACGGTGATATATATAGTTTACTGCATGTAGCGTATATTATTATATAAACAGAGCTGACAAATGATATATAATGCCGACCATTCCTTTAAAAGGAATACTTGTTTTTGTTTCGGGTTTTGTTTTTGTTGTTTTGGGGTTTGTTTTTTTTGGGGGGTGGGGGGGGGTATTGTTTTTTTTTTTGTTTTTTTTTTTTGTTTCGTGAACTTCTTTTTTTAATATTCACTACAACAAAGTGATTGTTTTGATAATAGGATGTAAGAGAGCATACGCTTTTCTCTTTAACATAAGTGGCATTTTATATACATCATATAGCAAAAACGTAATGTGCCCATCTGTTTTTCATACCAGGTATACTGTAATACGCGGATTCAGGATTTACTATTCTTAATTTTGGGGTATTTTTTAATCATACACACGGGGGTATTTTACGCGCTTTTAAGATAACCGCGTCCATGTAACTGGGGTAAATTTCACCCTAGGCGCAAATAAACACTTTTAAAGTATTTAATCAGTTGCTGATTGTTTTATCAATTATGTTCAGGGTTCGAGAGGTTCAGAATACGCACAGTTTTCAGCTATCAGCAGTTCAATTGATTCAAAACAGGTATGTTTTTAGTAAATAATGATTTTTACGAGAATCAAACATTAAAAAATGCATTTTATACCCGTTTAAATATATTGAAGCTAAAACTCGCTTGCAAAGATTTTTTTTAAATCTTATTTTCAAATAATCACGTAAAATTGATGAAGCCAATGTGTTGGTTACGAGTTTTTTAAGAATACCAAGCATCGTTACAATATAGAAAAAACGTTTCCTTTTGCAGAGCATTGCGATATACACGGTCATTTCCAATTCAACTTCAACTACATATGATAAAATTTCAGAGGTACGTATTCAGCTAATTCAAATAGTAGAAACGCTTTCCTATGTATGAAATTAACTTTGCTTTTGAATTTGATCCCTGTTCATAGTAAATACGTTGCAATTATTGCTGAATTGTTAATTTAATGGAATGTATATTTTGTGTTTCTTGCAGGGCTTTTATGACAGACAGACTGGTAAATTCATAACACCAAAATCGGTAAGGATTACACTTGATTAACATTGATGAAGATTCTGTTTATAGTTCATTTATCCAGAATGGCAAATCACTGGGTTTTTTTTTTATTACTGGATATGTATATATAAATTGACAATCGGGCCAATGGGACTTATATATCCTTATATATATACAGACCTGGTAAAATATTTACATTTAAACCCACTCTACTAAATTACATCAAGATATGGTTTTTTAACAAGCGCAAAACATGCAAATGGAAAAAAATCACTTTAATTTTGGGGGAAATCAACTCTTGAAATGTTACCGCTCGTCATGAAAATAAAGTTTCCTGTGATCTTTAAACTGGAGACTTTACGTTATGATACAGAGAAACAACACTTTATTGCGGCATAGAGATAGACATCTAAATTTGGCGATATATATTGTTACCCAATGCGTTAAAATCGCCATTCTGTGATTTAAATGAATTTACCGGGCGTAAATGATCCTCAAAGCTGAAAACGGCTTGTAGATAGGCACTGCCCGCCATATTTCTGTTTTCTAATTGCTATTCCTACAAACCTCATATTACAACATATCCATTTAGGTCTGTTCATGTTTTTGTTTAGATCCGTCAGAAGCCTCAAGGAAAATGTATACCCGCAAACCTCTTAATAGTTTAAAGTATTTCGATGTAGCGGTATATTGTATCACCTGTATGAAGCTAGTATATTTGGCCACTCTGTGTTACTCGGTCGCGATGTAAATTATCAAATTTTACGCATTTTCGTAAAGCCAGGGGACTAATACATGAAAAACAACAGGTTAATGTATTATAAACAAACAGAAAATGCACATAATAAGAGAGAAATACATAAACTCCATAGATCACAAAGAGAATATTGCACATCGATTATCAGTTTCGTGTATATTGGAATCAAAAGGGATCATATATCTGTGTGACGGACGGTGCCTTTATACATGCGGTGTTTAGCTTTATATCGGGTGTAAATTTACTCTTTTAAAGCTCCAATTGCTTCAAATAATTATAAATGCCTTGTATTTTGACTCTCTGGGCATGTTTATTTGTATTATCCTGTTTTGCATATTCATTACTGTATGACAATTTTTATATGCAAGATCATTTCACACAACAAATGTTCTATCAAAGGATGATTAAAGCATTGTTAAAATAGTACTAAACCCCTACATTAACGATATTGTGGCTGCATTAATGTTTGTTGAATACCATTTTATATAATTTTTGTTGTTGTTGATTTGATCAATGAAATTTAATAATCATTGATTTCCAAAATCCTGTAGCATACTTTTTTGATTTGATCGTTAAAAGCAAATTCCCATATTATTCAAAATTTGACTATCCCTTAATCAACGACAATTGGTATAAAACAACAATTAAAGAGATAATATAACAGTTATTTCGTCTTTTTTAAAAACAGCAGTTTTGTGTTGCAGGGCCGACAGGGGAAACTTCCTAGAATTAAAGATGATAATCCTGATCATGTAGAACAGGTATTAGTTCATATTTTAAAAAAAATCCTAAGATACTGGACATTCCTCATTTTCTGCGAGTACTTAATTCAGCGATTCAACTGTTTAGCATCAAGTTGCAAAAATATAAAATCGCAAAAGCCGATTTTTTTATAAATCACAGTTTTCACTAAGTACATCTGTCCGAAAAAAAAACCGAATTTTTATTTTATTATCTATGCTTTTTGCATGATTTGACATGGCTAATAATTCCTTGCGTTTATTTCGGAATTTAAAGTAGTGGTGATGACAATATACTCGTTTAATATTTTAATTACCGGATAATACTGCTGTAGAGGCAGACGTATTCGTTGAGGATATAATTTTGTTATTTTCGTTGGCAGTATAAATAAATGAAATTAAATCCATGACGCATTTTTTACCAAAGTATTAATAAATATAGAGTTGATAGGTAATACATTTTAAAGATAACGATATGACGAAATTAAATGCCAACGGAATTTTATTTGGTTTTAGAACAACGAAATTTTAACCCAACGAAAATATGTGCCTCAACAGTATGTCATTCAGATTGCTGATTGATTATTCAAAAAACAAATATATAATATTATTGTTCATGCTAATGTCAGTGTACATGTATTTCATTTTGTGTAGGTCATATCTGTAGAGTTATGAGATAATTGATTAAGAATACCTTGTACAGAAGCATATTGATGTTGATTTGAATTAGCGTACTGCTAAATGTTTCTTTTATTTTTTTTCTTAAACATATACACGTGTATTAAGCAAATGTACTTGATTGAGCCGAAGTTATATTTGACCAATAACGCAAAAGATAGCGAAAGATAACTTCCGCTAAATCAAGCACATCGCTTAATGCCATGAATATTTGCATATGAATAATCACATTCAGGAATACGCTAATTCAAATCCACGCAAACTTGTTAAAAATCTAGTTTCCGCAAAATATAGCTCACACGCCAAATTTTATATGTTTAGAGCAATGAAAAATAATCTCAATGTTGATTTCTATAGAAAAACTCCAACAGTAACAAGGAACATACTAGAGACTCAAAACGTCCATGTATTATTGTCATCCTGTCAGTTTTTGCCGTTGTTATCTCGACTACCGTTGCAACTATTGCGGTCCTGTACCTTCAAGGACAAGGTAAGATACAATCAATAACTATGTGTCAGAAATTTTCGTACGATATGGTTCACTACTCAAACGTATTGACGGCGTGGTCTTTTCAATGTAATGTAACATATTGTTTTAATTATGCTTTATCGACAAAGAGTTCTATATGAGCAGCTCTGTACTCGGAAGAACTCGCTTCTCTTTAAGGTGGCTTACATTATCTGAAATTAGTTCCTCAGATCAGCAGAAACTTACAATATTATAAAAGATTCTGTGATGGATAAAAATTCAAATAAGTAAAATAAATGCGATTTTGCATAGAAAATCATATTTTTAAAGATTTTATTTAAAAAATGTCAACAATAGCCCCGTACGGATTCAAACTTTTGTTTTGCAGTTCACAAGCCCGATCTTCTAACAAATGTTATGACGATATTTGACCAAATCGCAATCTTATGACGTAGTGTCTTAAAAAGTATAAGTCTAGTTGTAGTGGTGTACCTTAAGGATATACACTATATGAGAAGGATGTGTGTAATGATTGTCTTATAAATTCATTGGTCGCACTTAAATTATTATTTTAAAATATTATTCTAAAAGGCAAGTTAAAATGAGAATACTTTTCATAATAAGAAAATAAAATGTATCTTCAATATTTTATTTATTTGAAAAATAAAATATAAATGTGCTACGGATTCTTATCTTTTCAAAACCCACAGTTTCTATAACTTTTATGTTTTACAGATTCCCCCAACGATGACGGAAATATGTTGCGCCTTAACCGAAGCTATCTAAGAAAAAATAATGGAACCGGTACGATTCACCTTTGCTTGACAGAATAGGGTTTGGAATCGTTAATAAATTATGTCTAGAAATAATAAGCTAGTAAAAATGGATTGTATGTTCTACAGAAATCTTCAGTGACTGCAAAGATCTAAAGCTGTTTGGAAACGATAGTGATGGGCTTTACACTGTATACCCCGACCCACTTACAGAGACGCCAGTCGTCGTGTACTGTGATATGACAACGGACGGTGGAGGATGGACGGTAATAAAATCCAAGCAGATCTAGAGGGGGTCAGGGGATTTTAACCCCCCTCCCCCATGTAAAACTCTAATAACCTCAAATTATATCATAATATGACCACACATATGCCCCCTCCCTTCCTCAGGCAAAGCAATAACCCCCCCCCCCCTGATTTTTTTTCCTGGATCCGCGCATGGAATTAATGTGTAACTATCATTTATCAGTAAAAGATTAGAGTCTAACCAGCATTATATTATTTGGTCACAGTATCAGTAAAAAAGAAAAATAGTATTGTGAAAAGCAGTAATACGGAATATAAGATATTTTTTTAAAAATGATGAGAAAATTAATAATACTTCAAATACACATTCTGTATAGTTCTGTATGTGCCAAATTGTCTTTTTATTCTTCTAAAAATGAAGGTGTTCCAACACAGACGAGACGGGTCTGTTAATTTCTATCGTCAATGGGACAGTTACAAGAATGGCTTTGGAGAGGCATCAGGAGAGCATTGGATTGGTATGGAGTTTATAACTTATTATTTACTATAGATGCGTGTGTATTTTTCTAACGAATTTCTTTTAAAAAGGAATCTCATTTAGGCGTTACACACTTGTTTTTGGTTTGAATGTGTTTTGGTGTCCGGCAAGATACTGTGCTATGAAGAGGGGTTAGAGTTTTTATTTGTACTGTTTCTTTTGTTTCTTGATTTTTTTTATCATGATTGAATACCTTAAGTTTTCAAATCGACATACATTGTTTTGCAGGTAACGACAATCTTCACAAGCTAACTACTTTAGGAACCACCGAGTTGTATGTCCGTCTAGAGGCATTCAGTGGAGACTGGTATTACGCCAAATACGGCGACTTTAAAGTGGCTGATGAATCTGATGGCTACAATCTGAGTCTTAAAGCCGGGTCGTATGAGGGAAATGCTGGTAGGTTATCCTTGTTATAGTTTATATAGTTTGTTTGGATAAAATGAACGTTTTGAAATAAAATGTTAATGATTGCGTAGTACTTGATGAATCATTTAATTAAAGGGGCGCATTTTCATAAATTTAAATTTTGGTTTTTTTCTTTCTATCTTTTCGTATTTGTGAGAATTTAATCAACAGTTGTATCGTTATTTTCTGCCATTGTACCACAGCAACTAACGATCTTTTAGACTTAAATCAAAACAATCATTAAATACTTTATTTTTCCAATGGATTGAACACATTCTTCAAATTTGGACACAGCTTGACACTCGTACCACCTATTGATACAAAAAAAGAAGAAAAATGATAGAAATATATGTATATGTATAACACAAGCAGCTGAGTATTCCTTTCCATGTCAATGTTTCCTTATCATCACGTTTGCCCCCCCCCCCCCCCCCCCCCTGATTTTGATATGATCAAATTAATATTTAATTTTTTGGCCAAATTTAAAAAATTTATTATACATGTGTATCATTTTATATAGGCGACGGCATGGACAATCATGGAAGTACAGATCCAAGTGGCATGCAATTCAGCACCATAGACATTGATAACGATAACGCTCCCGCGCGGTGTACTTTTGCTCGCCAGGGGGCGTGGTGGTATAACCAATGTACGCTGACAAACCTGAATGGGATTTATGGGAACGGAGACTGTTTGACAGCTGAACAATGTAACTTTTGGTATCTGATAAGTTCAAGCTATGTCGGTGTGAAAACCTCCTATATTATGGTTCGGCGTTTAGAAAATCAATTTTATTGTGCAAAGTGTCCGTCCAGTAAATGACACGATGCGAGTACCATTTTGTTAATTATGTAACGACAGCCTACATAATAGTCAGCAATATTTTTTTCACAACTCTTACAGATATGTTAGCTTTAAATCAATTGAAAACAATATATACATGTATCATTTCATTGTATTGTTACTTATGTATTTATACTTTTTCCCTTGCACCAATACCCATACTTACATATTAATGTTATTTATCTTGTAAGTCCAGTAAATGATCTGATGTTTGTACTGTGTCGTCATGAATCTGATGGTTTAGGAATAGTCTTGAATTATTGTTAAAATATATTTTTTATGAGTTGATTTTAATCAACTCTCCTCGGACAAAGCGAAAGTGAAACAGTGTTTGGACCTAAGCACAAATCAATACCGCTGACAACACTTAGTTCTTGAAAATAATCAATAAATTCGATGCTATGTATTCTGAAGCATTGTTATTCAAGAAAACTTACTTATTAATACCATTAAAAAATAAGATTTTAAATTGTACAAACAGTTTAGATATTTTTTAAAGTCGTATGTATTCTTAAGCTTGAGTTTAATGTAGTCCCGTTCAACCAGACGCTTGGCTGTCACCGTTAGTATCTGACAAAACAGAGTCTCTCTTGCTTGTCGGAGATAAACGGAGACAGCTGAGTGTTTGGTTGAACAAGATAAGACTTCAGTATTGCCTGGATCCATACAATTTCTCAGAAATATTTCGATTACTGATACTACTTGTCATGCAAAATCACATATCGTTGATTTTGAATAAATGATAATCGATAAAATCAACTCCCGTCAGTACTTCAGTATTTTGATTAAACTTGCAACCTATTTTTTTTTTATTATATTATAAAAAAAAATATGTATTATTTTCATTGTATTGGTATCTATTCTATTTTCATGTATAAATTAATGTAATATGATCATCTATGATGAATTAAGTATTTCTATTTATATTTTATTGTGTATTACATCAGACATGCAATTCTAGTTAAAATGCCTCTCCCCATGTTCAGTTATTTGTTGTTTACCTGTCAAAAACCTGTTATACACATGATTTACGAAAATACTAATGTTTACATGTTCTGAATTATCGTTCGTGTTTTGACACTACCCCCGTACTTTGTTTACATTTTTACGGGATCAATTTATTTGCTTTGACACGTAATTAGATCAAGTAAATGTATGACAACTGTTTTAAACATGTTTATACATGTGTATTTACCACATTAATCACCCTGTTCAGTTTCATGCCATTTTAATGCTCTTTCTGCGAGATTATCGTCATTTCACCGCTCACAAATTTCTCTGTACAGAACATGCTGTGTGACGGACCGCTTCACTCATCGAAATGAAAACGTATTATTCTTACAAAGATTTTGTGTTATGAACATTTCTGTATGCTTTATTATATCATGTATTATTGTATTAAAATGCTGACCACTATTTTTCCGTATTTTTACCTCAGTGTGATCGATGATTGCTTTTATCTGTCACCTCGAATGAGGAACTATGTCATCGCAGCGAGCTTCCATATTCAAGTGTATTGCTACGCGCACTACTTCAAAAGGCGCTTAATGTCAAAATTCCTTTAGTGTACAATATCGCAAGGATGTGTATTAAAGCTATATGCGTATTTTGACATAGAAATATGCGTCTGTTTTATTAAATCAATCCAGACAAATCTTTGTATTGAAATAAAACGTTTATTTATTATTTAAATATGCTTGTGCGGAAAGAAAGGATTCTTGTCCGGTATGTCCAAGATCCGTACATATTTTTGATTGGTTGTTTGTGACCGGACAGAAAAAGGAAAAGTATTCATTGTTTGGAGAAGTTTATAAATATAAGCTAGTTCCTAAGACACTACTTAGTTGGTGAGTCTATGAAGCATTTAGATGGATATCTTGGGTCCTATTCCTCTGTCCTTCAAAGGCAACAGATTTATTCTTGTTGTCTGTGATTGTTTCACTAAATGGACTGATGCATATGCAATTCAAAACCAGGAATCTGAGACAGCCTGCCGAATATTTGTTAATAAGTTCATTTGTCGAATCAGTACACCTCTTTAGATTCACACTGATCAAGGGCTCAACTTTGAGTCCCAGCTATTTCAAAACATGTGTCAGCTGTTTCAAATTCATAACACAAGATCAACCAGTATGCGACCCCAGAGCAATGGAAATATAGAACGTTTCAACCACACAACAGCTGCTATGCTTACAATGTATTGTGAAAAAGAAAAGAAGCAATGGGATGAATTTCTGCCCCAGGTCATGATAGCATATCGTTCTTCAGTCCACAGTAGTACTCATTTTACTCCAAACATGATGGTCTTAGGTAGAAACAACACCATACCTCAGAGGCTGTAGTTTGCACCCAATTTAAAAAAATGAAACAGAACCAGATGATTACATTACTGACGTTCATATCAAACTCCATTCTATTCTTGAATTAGCCAGGCAGAATCTCAAGACCAGTGCAGAGCGCCAGAAACGTTACTATGATATCAAGTCCAGTAGATTTTCCCTGCCCATAGGTCAATTGGTATTGCTCAATGAACCTTTACAGAAGAAGGGCGTTTGCAAGAAGTTATCATGTCCTTGGAGTAGGCCTTGTGTTTTTATTGAGAAGATAGATGATACCACATACAGAGTAAAGCGAAGTCCCAGAAAAGAAGCCACTTATACCATATTGACCGCCTGCCTAAGTATAAGGGAAGAGATGTGCCAACATGAATCAAGAGATTATTGATAGAGATCAATGGAAATCGTGCTGTAGTCATGTAGTATTTCTGGAATGAATTTTGATCTATTAATTTTGTTGTTGAAAGTATCATGGTCTTCGAGCGGGTGTAATTCCCGTTGAGATGTTTTTCTAGATGATGTCTCTGGAAGGAGTGTTTGATTTTCTGTTTTTGCGATAATGATTACTTTTATTCAAATCCGGGCAATTGTTGAATGACTATAGGGGGTTCTTTTTGTTCTTTTTAAATATATGTCTTTACTGATTAGAGGAGTATGTGTTGTCCCAAAGATAGCAGTGGCAGGGACTGTAGGTCCGCGGGCGAGATTTTAGGGTATAAGCATATGGCCTGATCACCCATTATGCAGCCCTCTGGTTTTATGTGACCTTGTAGAATCCTTAGGGAGGATGTATGTTGGTCTGTGTTTTTGTGTAAACTACTTAATCAGAATTATTTTTACCCCCGTCTTGTTGTAATGTTGTTGACTTGTTGTTTTTTTGTTTTAAGCTCACCTGAGCTGAAAGCTCAAGTGAGCTATTCTGATTGCATTTTGTCCGTCGTCCGCCAGTAAACTTTTTACATTTTAAACTTCTTCCCTGAAACCGCTTGGCCAATTTCAACCAAATTTGGCACAAAGCATCCTCATGGTAAGGCAAATATAAATTGCAGAAATGAACACCGATCTTTATTCAAAGCGGAGTAAACCTCGAAACTATAGAAAAAGGGGGTGCATTTTTAAAAATCTTCTTCTAAAGAACCACTGAGTCAAATTCAGTGCAATTTAAGATAAATAATCTTAATGGAAAGGAAAATATAAATTGCAGAAATTTAGGGC
The DNA here is from genome assembly GCF_025612915.1 of Magallana angulata. Lineage (NCBI taxonomy): Eukaryota > Metazoa > Mollusca > Bivalvia > Ostreida > Ostreidae > Magallana > Magallana angulata. Next base: position 40,790,307 of record NC_069112.1, read on the forward strand.
CATTCTTTTTCTGAATTTGAGTTATTACGAAAAAAAAAATAATTGGAAGGGGTGGGCTTCGATCAGTTTATAACTTCGGGTTCGGTATTCCAGATCTCAAAAACCTGTTTGAAGCGGCCATTTGAATGTATGAGAAATGGGTTAATCTGACAAAGATGAATTTGGTTGTTGTGGAACAGTTTGCTTGCAAAAGGAATATTTGAAACATGCAAGATACATTAATGCCGATTTTGTGAAGTAAATTGAGATTAAATATTCCAATGCGTTGACATTTTCACCTTTGACGGTGGTTTTAGCTTGTTTTGATTTTCGTTTAGTCTTCAGGAATTACGGTGTGTAACTTAGAGGAACTATCGCCTGTATTGTTTTTAATTTTTACGTATCAATCAAACATAGACATCTGTAAATAAGACAGCTGACTGTTTACTTGCGGAAAATAAGATACATTAACAGGTACGGCCCAGTAACAACTAAAATACAAATTTTAATGGTAATACAGTATGGTCTTTGCGCAATAGTTGATTACTGCAATGTGTTTTAGGCTATTTGTCAGTATTTTCTCTAGTCTATAAGTCTAAACGGAGATTAATTTTGCTCATGGAAATACAAAATGTTTGTACATGTAGCAGAGACATAAATAATTGTAAGCTCACCTGAGGTGAAATATACAGAGAAAAATCTTTAAAAAATATTCTTCTCAAAAATCAATTGGCCAGAACAGCTGTAACTTGTGTAGAAGCATCCTTAGATAGTGTATATTCAAGTTTGTCCAAACCATGATCCCGGGGCTACAGTGGGGCCACAATGGGGGATCAAATTTTTAAATCGAAATATATAGAGAATCAAAGTACTGAAGAACTGACGGGAGTTGATTTTGTCGATGTTTATTTATTTTAAAATCATTGATATGTTATTTTGCATGACAGGTACATGTAGTTTCTAATTTGAAATACGCACATTTCTATAATATGAATTTTTGGACCTGCTCGACAAGAATGTCGAGAAACCCCAATCATGAATCATAAATAATATTTAAAGATAAAATAAATTCAATCAAACTATGTTTCAGTAATAGAAATATTTCTCGAAAATTGTATGGATCCAAGTAATATTGAACTCTAGTCTAATTCAACCAAACGCTCGGCTGACACCGTAAATCTCCGACAGCCGAGCGTCGACTTGAACTATATAGAACTCTGGCGTAGGAATACATACGAATACAAAAAATATTTAAATTGTTCGTACCATTTGAAATCTGACTATTTCCAAGGAATTTATAAAATAATTCAATAAGTTTCCTTGAAAAACAATGCTTCAGCATACATTACATCGAGTTTATCAATTATTTTCAAGAACTAAGTCTTGTCAGAAGCAATGATTTGTGCTGAGGTCAAAACACTGTTTCACTTTATGTTTGTCAGAGTAACTGCATAGGAGAGTTGATTAAAATCAACTCCCAAAAATCATTTAAATCTTCTTCTCAAAAACCAGTTAGCCAGAGAAGCTGTAACTTCTGTTCTTCAGATAGTGTAGATTCCAATTTGTTTCAAATCAAGATCACCGGGGGGTAAGGTGGGGCCACATTTGGGGGGAGGGGTCGAAATCTTTACATAGAAATAAAATCTTCTCAACAAAAACCAGTTGGCCAGAAAGGCTGTAACTTGTTTGGAAGCATCCTCAGGTAGTGTATATTTAAATTTGTTCAAACCATGATCCCGGGGGTAGGGTGCGGCCTCAGTGGGCGGGTCGAAATTTTACATAGGAATACATAGCGAAAAATCTTTTTAACAATTTCTTCTCAAAAACCAATTGGGCAGAAAAGCTGAAACTTGTGTGGAAGCATCCTCGGGTAGTGTTGATTTATTTTTGTTGTACAAACCATGATTTCAGGGGGTAGGGTGGGACCACCATGGGGGATAAATTTTTACGTAAGAATGTAAAGAATAATATCTACTTTTCGAAAATCAATTAAGCAGAAATGTATTACTTGAGTGGAAGCATCTTAAGGCTGAGAGATATATTTAGAGAAAAAATCTTTAAAAATAAAATAAAAAAGGATGAGACTAGAATTGGGGGATGGCAAGTTTTTACATAGGAAGTAAATGATTGTTCTCTAAAGTATATATTATATACATGTAGTATTACTAATCTGCAAACATATCGATATTAGATGTTTACACTGTGGCCCTGGATAGTTATAGGGCCACACAAGGGGTTTAAAGTTTGATGTAGGTTTTTATTTATATGAACAGTTGTTTAAGATTTTTTGAGAATGGTAATGCTCAGTATGTGATATAACTATGAAATCATCTAGTTACAAAAGGGACTCAATATAAGAACTTGGGTAGAACATTTTGAAAATCTTTTCTTACAGGATCTGTTTTACTCATTCATTTCCCCAATAATTTGGATATATGACTTCATGAAGCTGATCGAATTATGTCTAATGGTGCTCAAGGGAGCGATGTGGCCCATGGGCCTCTTGTTTTGTTGTGCGGTTCAGCTGGCCATCCCTGTCCCTACTTATTTTATTATGCGTCCCCCGGTGGTTGTACCTGATATTGACTTGAGGGGGGGGGGGGGGGTTAGAATTTTAAATAAAGGTAGTTATTAGCAGTGAACTATTTTACAGTTCAGGCGTCGTATCTGCAGGCAATTTGTGTTTTCTGCTCAGAGTATGAAGTAAGCCTTATCTGCAGTTTTCATTTTAAGTATGTCTTCATTTGCCTAATGGCTGTGCCCGGAGAAGTTTAAGTCCAATAGAGACCGAAAAAACCACTTGATTTCCAGGCCTCGTGAACAGATGCGGGTCCTATGTCCCTTCTGCTCCCTCCGAGGTGGTAAGAAGGAGAAGTCACTGCAGCGGATGAGTGACCTGAAGGTGCACATTGGAGATAGCCACAAAGAAGAGAAGAGGATTTCATCCGACAGCCTTCCCTCTGATTTCTCCTCAGAGGCAAATGGGTTCTGGCTGGCTGTGTACCCTAAGGATTACCTGAAGATGATTACGCCTAATTCCTGGCGGGCTGATGCGGCTGTGCGGGAACAGACAGAGATGATTAGGTGGATAAGATAAAACCAGCTGTGCAAGCGCCGTCTGCAGGAATTGGAACAGGGATGGGAGGCAGCCCGTTCTCCCTCACTGACACCAGAGGAGAAGTTTGTGCCGGACTATAGTAAGGACCCTGAGGGTGACCTCAAAGCACGGAAGAGAGCCAGGGAGTGCTCCCCTCCAGACATGACCTCACCGGTGACTTCTAAAGACCGTCAGTCTGGAGAGTGGAGTGATAAGTGTTTATATCACCAAGGAGGACGAAGTATATAAGGTCACCTTGACTCCAGAGGCGACTTGGAAACTCCAACTTCTGTCTTCATTGATGTTGAAGTCACAAACACTGTCCCATTATCCATTTTTCCAGACACCTACCTCCATGACTCCTGTAGCCTCTCCATCCATAAAGAAAGTGCTGTCCGTTGTCCTTACTGTGGGTCCAGAGCATTTCAAGAGCATCAGGAAGGAAACCTGCACCCCAGCCTATGTTCCGTCTAAGATGTCCGGTGCATGCCATCCTCAGGGTCCTCCTCCCGTCCCAGGTCAATAAGAGAGTTCCGCCATTCCTTGCCAGCCCGAGGATCTCCTCACCATTGACGACCAGCCAGAGGGCCCCCTACCATTGACAGCAAGCGAGAGGCTCCCCTGCCATTGACAGGCAGCCAGAGAGCTTCTTTGCCATTGAACATCCTGCTATACTCTCAGACCTGCCAACTTTTGCCATTCCTGTCGGTTTCCGAGCGGCCACCTGAAATTTCCCTGGCAAATGACACTCCTGCCAACGAGCCAGCAGCATTCTCAGTAGATCCCTGGTAGAACTGGCGGATCCAGAAGCTCTGGCCTCTCTTGTCAACGTACCAGCCCTTTTGCACAAGAGGAGACAGCCAGCGAAGCGAGCTAGCCAGTTCTTCCCATGCCGATGTAATTGCTCCAGCTGTCCCAAACACTACTGCAAGCTGCCCATCCAGTTCCACAAATTCTGAGGCTCCAGGTACCAGCTTAGCTTCGAGCATAGACTTGTCAAAGAGCCATAGTATTATTTTGAACGGGGCGCGAACTCTATTGGACTTTGGTGTAATGCCATTGCTGCCCCCAGCAAGGAGAAACTAGTCCAAGGTCGCGCCATTCCCCATTTCTCCAAATGAGCCCAGACTCACTTGGCCACCCTCAGGCTGGGAAACCATGACTCCGGATCAGAGGCTGCAGGCGTGGGAGTTCACGGCCCTCTTCCTTGAGACGGGTGGTATCATGAATTATTCATCCCTGACCTCATTCAGATCTGTCCTCTGTAATTACTATTTCCTTTGTCTTCCTGGGTCAGCCAAGCCGGTGATGATCAAAGAAGAGGAAACAGACAGGAAACTTAGAATTTACAACTACAAAAAGCTGTGTTCTAATGCGAGAAAAAGAGTTCATTCCATGGATGATAATCTGTTCATTTTGATGCTCGAGGCTGCTTTCCTGCAGAGGAAAAAGACCATGGACTCTGTCATTAATATCATCAACGTAAAAAATGATGTACTTAGACTGTCGTAACTTCAGGAGAGTTTTCATTTATTAAGTGGGGGTGGTGTAATATGATTAAATGTATCTATAATCATTTGTGTATTACATCAGACATGCAATTCTAATTAAAATGCCTCGTATCGTGTTCAGTTATTTGTTGTTTACCTGTCAAAAACCTGTAATAGGCATGATTAACCAACATACTAATGTTAACACGTTCGGAATTATCGTTCGTGTTTTGACACTACCCTCGTACATTGTATACAATTTTACGAAATCAATTTATTTGCTTTAACACGTACTTGGATCAAGTAAATACATGATAACTGTTTTAAACATGTTTATATTTACCATATTAATCACCCTGTTCAGTTTCATGCCATTATATAAATGTTCTTTCTGCGAGATAATCGTCATTTTACCGCTCACAAACTTCTTCTTTCAAACTTCCTTTAGTGTAAACTATCACAAGGATGTGTATTAAAGCTATATGCGTATTTTGACATAGAAATATGTGTCCGTGTTATCAAACTAATCCGGACAAGGCTTTATATAGGAATAAAATGTTTATTTATTATTTAAATGTGCTTGTTGGGAAATATAGGATACATGTCTGGAATGTCTAAGATCTGTACAGATTTCTGATTGGTTGTTTGTGTCCGGACAGAAAAGGACAAGTACTCATTGTTTGGAGAAGTTTATAAATATATGCTAGTTCCAGCAGCAGTATCACTTGAACACTCGTTCACATCCCGTTCGGTTGAGCACTCTTCAGAGAACTCCATACAAGGTTGAAAATCAAGAAGAACCTGGTCGTAGACGATGCTATTATTTATAAGGACTTCGTCGTCCGGACAGAATCTGTAAAGTATAGCAACCATGTAGACCAGTCTTTCCAGAGTTTATAGTTCTAGTTATTAGTTACGGTCTATAAAAGGAACTGTTATAATTATTTGAACTATTTCAAGTCTAGAATTACGAGTTGTCCGCATTGTTCGGAATCCGTAATACTGCTGTTTTGAATTTCTTAACTCATGAGTTCAAATAGGTTATTCATTTTTATAACGAGTTGTCCTGATGTCCGGATATGGCTGACTAGATTATTTACAGTTTACTTAAATAGGTAAATTTACAGTCTGCTTAAATAGGTATCAAACCATGCAGTTAAATTAAAGAATAGGTAAATAGAGCAATTAAGGACAATTTCCAATGCATTTAATACAACAACGAACACAACAAAATATCATATATTATTGAGTATATTGTAATTCCCGCGCTTGTGCAGAATATTATCTAGTAAAATCATATTTACACGTTCTATCACTTTAGATATCACAAATGCTCACATGATACTTTTCTTTTATAACCGATGCACTTTAAATTTAAATAAAATAAGTTGTCCCATACTGACCATGAAATTTAAAGAACTTTTTATGCATGCAGCATATTTCTAGACTTTCTTCCTGATTTAATTGAACCACATTTTTATGGTGTTCGTTTAGAAATAATTGTTTCACAATACCATAAAAAAATTAAGAAAGATTGTTTTTAATGTCAAATTGAAACAAGAGATGTTTGTATAAAACAATAATGCCCCCTCCCTTGGAAACATCCACGAAGAAAATAAACGGAAACAATAAATAACCAGAATTTTCTAAGTTAAAGATGCATACCTCCGCTGACTATTGCTCATTTGTAACCAAAATTTAACTTGACCCATATATTACCTTGATAAATATGTGTATTACATTTTATCTCAATACGTGCAACCTCTGAGAAGAAAATAAACGGAAACTACTGGCCGACAGACCGGTCGAGAGGCAGACAGACACACAGCTGCAAATCAATATGCCATTTCTCTCTCGAAGGGGGGGGGGGGGGATATAAAAATGTTACATTTACTTGCTTAAAAACCATTTATTTACATCACCATCAGTAATTTTTTTTAATCGAAAACTACAATTTGTGTAAGTGTTTAACAAATATTGAATAAATGTTAAAAAAAACCCTTTTGATAAATGCTGAAGGACTATTAATGTCCGCACAGAATACATGTTTGAAGCAAAACTCATTGAACTGATTTAAAGGTCTTATTGTTACATTTTTAATTATTTTATATTTTTTGAACATATGTATTTGACATAATTATTTTTTTACATGTATATCTAACTGTTAAAAAAACTTGTTAAAGTCTTTTTTTAACTTCTTTTTTTTATACAACACAATTAAGAAATAAAACAGATAAGCTATTAGACCTGTTTTACCTTTTGCATTTTATAGTTAAAGAGGGATTAAATGTGTTTAGCTTTAATTTTTTTTTTTGTTATGCGATTGTTTGTCTGATAAGTAAATAAAAACTTAATCTAAGGATTTTTTATTATAATAATATTTTACAAAACGACAGCGCACTGATTTTAGAGGATCAAGTTTTTATAAAACTCTATGATTATCATTAAAGTATGTGTTACATTCGTATCAGTGATCCTATGTTGTACATGTCTCTACGATTTTGTAATTGACTGACAATGTAATTAGAGATATTTTAAGATCTAAATTAAGTGTTCTGTTTTGCATTACTCCAAACAAAAACTCGAGCATATCTTGCTTGACTTGCTGATCGAAACTTATGACAATTCTATAATGGCTGTTGATTTTTAAAGAATAATAACATAATTTCATTATTGCATAATCAGTTGCGTTATAGCATAAAAAAGACTGCATATTTTGCACTGATTGTAACATTTCTAAATTTAAAATGTTTGGAGAAATACATTCACGTAAACTTCTGCAAATAAAGGTTTGACATGATTTGTGTAACTCTCAGTCAAATAAGATCAAACAAATTCTGAACCAGAAAGAAAAAAGATAAACAAAATATCAATCCAGTTATCCGTATGCATCGAAATATTGTGGCTTGTTTTCATCCAAACAGTGTGGAAAGTCGTTGTTGTATATATCGACTTTGTACTGGATTGCTGAGAAAATTCTCAATATGACGGTAGTAAGTATTACTTTTTGATATGCTACTCTATAGATAAATGCAAAAGAAATGCAATATCTGGAACTTACTAAACAGATGAATGGTCTACATGTATTTATATATAATCTATCTTTACATGTTTTGTTTAGAAGTTTTATTACCATCATCAATATTCATTTATCTTTTTTTTTACAATTTATTATGAGATTACATTTTTGAATTGCTATACATGTATCTATCAATAAATCAAGAGTTGGAAAATCTGCGGAATGTAATAATCGAACATCGTTGTTATCAGGTTTTATTGAATCATAAATTACCTTGTAGACGGGCAATGATTTAAATTGTTTGGTCTCGAATAACTATTGATCGAAGATAGATTGTTAATCAATAACTTGAACATATTAAAACGTTTCTGAACCTTATCTACAACGGCCAAACATCAGCGTCTCTTTAACAATTTTTTTAAGTATTTAGTCTCATGACAGCAAAATTAAGTAGACGCACTTTAAAAAGATTTGAATACATGTTTGAACCCATTGTTGAAAAAATGAAATTAAACCAAAAAATAAATAAATAAAATAACAAAATAAATAAATACTCAATGCTGACCTCTCCATTTTGTACAGTCTGGAATTGCAGGCATAGGCAATTACATGTTATACTTAAAACTTTTTTTCTCTAGATAGACATAGAAATAAAATCTTCTCAACAAAAACCAGGTGGCCAGAAAGGCTGTAACTTGTTTGGAAGCATCCTCAGGTAGTGTAGATTCAAATTTGTTCAAACCATGATCCCGGGGGTAGGGTGCAGCCTCAGTAGGCGGGTCGAAATTTTACATAGGAATACATAGCGAAAAATCTTTTTAATTATTTCTTAAAAGATCTCATAGAACAATTGGCCAGAAAAGCTGTAACGTGTGTGGAAGCATCCTCGGGTAGTGTTGATTTATTTTTTTTGTACAAACCATGATTTCAGGGGGTAGGGTGGGACCACCATGGGGGTCAAATTTTTACGTAAGAATGTAAAGAATAATATCTACTTTTCGAAAATCAATTAAGCAGAAATGTATTACTTGAGTGGAAGCATCTAAAAGGTTGAGAGATATATTTACACTGTGGCCCTGGATAATTCTAGTGCCACACAAGGGGTTTAAAGTTTGATGTAGGTTTTTATTTATATGAACAGTTGTCTATGATTTTGTGAGAATGGTAATGCTCAGTATTTGATATAACTGTGAAATCATCTAGTTACAAAAGGGACTCAATATAAGAACTTGGGTAGAACATTTTGAAAATCTTTTAATACGGGATCTGTTTTACTCATTCATTTCCCCAATAATTTGGATATATGACTTCATGAAGCTGATCTTATTATGTCTAATGTTGCTCAAGGGAGCGATGTGGCCCATGGGCCTCTTGTTTCGTTGTGCGGTTCAGCTGGCCATCCCTGTCCCTACTTATTTTATTATGCGTCCCCCGGTGGTTGTACCTGATATTGGCTTGAAGGGGGGGGGGGATTTTAGAATTTTGAAATAAAGGTAGTTATTAGCAGTGAACTTTTTGATAGTTCAGGCGTCGTATCTGCAGGCAATTTGTGTTTTCTGCTCAGAGTATGAAATAAGCCTTATCTGCAGTTTTCATTTTAAGTATGTCTTCATTTGCCTGATGGCTGTGCCCAGAGAAGTTTAAGTCCAATAGAGACCCGAAAAAACCACTTGATTTCCAGGCCTCGTGAACGGATGCGGGTCCTATGTCCCTTCTGCTCCCTCCGAGGTGGTAAGAAGGAGAAGTCACTGCAGCGGATGAATGACCTGAAGGTGCACATTGGAGATAGCCACAAAGTAGAGAAGAGGATTTCATCCGACAGCTTTCCCTCTGATTTCTTCTCAGAGGCAAATGGGTTCTGGCGGGCTGTGTACGCTAAGAATTACCTGAAGATGATTACGCCTAATTCATGGCGGGCTGATGCGGCTGTGCGGGAACGGACAGAGATGATTAGTGGATTAGATAGTGCTCCCCTCCAGACCTGACCTCACCGGTGACTTCTAAAGACCGTCACGCGGGTATGATAAGGCAACTCACAGCGATCAAATTCCTCTAATCGATATGACGTCACAATAAGCAGCATGATGTCATTTTTTACTCAGAAACATGTCGATTTTAACTTTATCTCTGGTTTATATTATAAAAATTACAGACATAAAATATTACTAGTAACTCTTCTAACTGAATATATCTTCGATTTCTCTCTATTACGTACATGTATAATTATCATTGATGACGTCACAAGCATGTTTAAAAGAGAAGATCATGTCGGGAGACAAATTATCGGAATGCAGTGTAAACAATGCCGAAATAAGACTTACTTAATACGGATACCTAAGATTTAGATGAGTGTCAGTTCGAATATAATCAGGATAATACAGGCATGGATATTTTGTTTAATCAGCGAGTGTTGTAAGGTAAGGGGATCGACATTTATATGGCTTGACCAGCCTTTCCTCTGTCAGTGTGTACAAAAAATGGCAAAAGTGTAACACTACCCTGGATATTAGGAAAGATGACTTTGGTAAATATCAACGGTATATGACCTAAACTACATGAAGTGCTGCTAGAATCCTGTGCTTTGTTGTTTTAAACGAAAAATACGTAGTATTTTCAATGAAATTTTAGAAGTTGAGAGGGTTTCCGATAAATATTTACAATATTTATTTTATGCAATGTACAATAGGATTCTAGCAGTAATACTAATAAACATGAACTAATTTCCAATCGAATTATTGTAGAAAACATACAAATGAACTTCGGGGTAGTGTTACACTTTTTGATTTTTTGTTAAGGTAAAAAAGTGATCTATTTTTAACCGTCAGGTGATACCATGGCACGGCAGCTTCAAAGATTGAGTCGATTCCGAAGTAGAAAAATAATACCTTGGTGAACTCTTTCACTTGGTATTAATATCCAGCGCTGTTTTCATAAAAATAAACATTATTTAAATTGATCATAATTTTGACGGTCATTAAACTATGAGTTGCCTTAACCTTCCCGCGCAGTCTGGAGGGTGGAGTGATAAGTGTCTATATCACCAAGGAGGACAAAGTATATAAGGTCATCTTGACTCCAGAGGCGACTTGGAAACTCCAACTTCTGTCTTCATTGATGTTGAAGTCACAAACACTGTCCCATTATCAATTTTCCCAGACACCTACCTCCATGACTCCTATAGTCTCTCCATCCATAAAGAAAGTGCTGTCCGTTGTCCTTGCTGTGGGTCCAGAGCATTTCACGAGCATCAGGAAGGAAACCTGCACCCCAGCCTATGTTCCGTCTAAGATGTCCGGTGCATGCCATCTTCAGGGTCCTCCTCCCGTCCCAGGTCAATAAGAGAGTTCCGCCATTCCTTGCCAGCCCGAGGATCTCCTCACCATTGACGACCAGCCAGAGGGCCCCCCCCCCTACCATTGACAGCCAGCGAGAGGCTCCCCTGCCATTGACAGGCAGCCAGAGAGCTCCTTTGCCATTGAACATCCTGCTATACTCTCAGACCTGCCAACTTTTGCCATTCCTGTCGATTTCCGAGCGCGCCACCTGAAATTTCCCTGGCAAATGACACTCCTGCCAACGAGCCAGCAGCATTCTCAGTAGATCCCTGGTAGAACTGGCAGATCCAGACGCTCTGGCCAGCGAAGCGAGCCAGCCAGTTCTTCCCATGCCGATATCAATGCTCCAGCTGTCCCCAACACTACTGCAAGCTGCCCATCCAGTTCCACAAATTCTGAGGCTCCAGGTACCAGCTTAGCTTTGAGCATAGACTTGTCAAAGAGCCATACTATCATTTTGAACGGGGCGCGAACTCTATTGGAGTTTGGTGTAATGCCACTGCTGCCCCCAGCAAGGAGAAACTAGTCCAAGGTCGCGCCATTCCCCATTTCTCCAAATGAGCCCAAACTCACTTGGCCACCCTCAGGCTGGGAAACCATGACTCCGGATCAGAGGCTGCAGGCGTGGGAGTTCGCAGTCCTCTTCCTTGAGACGAATGGTGTCATCAATTATTCATCCCTGACCTCATCCAGATCTGTCCTCTGTAATTACTATTTCCTTTGTCTTACTGGGTCAGCCAAGCCGGTGATGATCAAAGAAGAGGAAACAGACAGGAAACTTAGAATTTACAACTACTAAAAGCTGTGTTCTATTGCGAGAAAAAAGAGTTCATTCCATGGATGATAATATGTTCATTTTGATGTTCGAGGCTGCTTTCCTGCAGAGGAAAAAGACCATGCACTCTGTCATCAATATCATCAATTCTAAAAATGATCTACTTAGACTGTCGTAACTTCAGGAGAGTTTTCATTTTTTAAGTGGGGGTGGTGTAATATGATTACATGTATCTATGATCAATTAAGTATTTCTATTAATATTTTATTGTGTATTACATCAGACATGCAATTCTAGTTAAAATGCCTCGTATCATGTTCAGTTATTTGTTGTTTACCTGTCAAAAACCTGTTATAGGCATGCTTTACCAACATTCTAATGTTAACATGTTCGGAATTACCGTTCGTGTTTTGACATTACCCTTGTACATTGTATACAATTTTAAGAGATCAATTTATTTGCTTAAACACGTACTTGGATCAAGTAAATACATGATAACTGTTTTAAAGATGTTTATATTTACCATATTAATCACCCTGTTCAGTTTCATGCCATTATATAAATGTTCTTTCTGCGAGATAATCGTCATTTCACCGCTCACAAACTTCTTCTTTCAAACTTCCTTTAGTGTAAACTATTACAAGGATATGTATTAAAGCTATATGCGTATTTTGACAAAAATATGTGTCCGTGTTATCAAACTAATCCGGACAAGGCTTTATATAGGAGTAAAATGTTTATTTATTATTTAAATGTGCTTGTTGGGAAATATATGATACATGTCTGGAATGTCTAAGATCTGTACAGATTTCTGATTGGTTGTTTGTGTCCGGACAGAAAAGGACAAGTACTCATTGTTTGGAGAAGTTTATAAATATATGCTAGTTCCAGCAGCAGTATCACATGAACACTCGTTCACATCCCGTTCGGTTGAGCACTCTCCATACAAGGTTGAAAATCAAGAAGAACCTGGTCGTAGACGATGCCATTATTTATAAGGACTTCGTCGTCCAGACAGAATCTGTATAGTATAGCAACCATGTCGACCAGTCTTTCCAGAGTTTATAGTTCTAGTTATTAGTTACGGTCTATAAAAGGAACTGTTATAATTATTTGAACTATTTCAAGTCTAGAATTACGAGTTGTCCGCATTGTTCGGAATCCGTTATACTGCTGTTTTGAATTTCTTAACTCATGAGTTCAAATAGGTTATTCATTTTTATAACGAGTTGTCCGGATGTCCGGATTTGGCTGACTAGATTATTTACAGTTTACTGGAAATTATGAGGACTTAATTAGCATACCTAGCGCAAATGGAGTGGGTGTGTGATTAACCAGAGAGAATTAGACTGCGTGTTTAGAGTTAAGCTGTCCGGATCGGCGCAAGTTTATGTATTAAAGTAAATCCACCCTCCTGTGACGTCATACATTTTACATAAACCATAAATTCATTAAAGTTCTTGCAAGGAGATTTGTAATTTCTATGTTATGATAGGTGCACATCAAAAACTCAAATCATTGTTTACTTGGAGATATTTACTAAGCGTTTTTCATCCTTATATTCGACATAATTCAATAATGACAAAGGGAAATAACTCTTTTCTACTTTTCTCTAAGTGATATATCTAAATGCTATAATTTTTCTAATGTAAACATTTTTTTCTTTTTTTTTAATTAATTTTAGTTTTCTGGCAAAGTAAGCAATAAAATTTGAATAGACAAACAAGTATCCATCCACTTATATTTAATTTTTAATAAAAAAAAAGTGAGATTTTCAGATGATAATTTCAGCCTTTGGTTTTTATTACCTTACATCTTAAATAGTATGGAAACATATATATTTTATTTATTTTTTGATGAAATTAAAGTCCAATAAGTTAAAAAAAAGTTAAGTTTTTAACTTTGAACCCATGATTTTATAGGTACGGAGTTACCTTAAATATTTATCAATTCAGTACAATTCTTTTACGCTGTTTATAGTTGATATTGAGCTTGAAAACGACATATCCTGTAGATACGAGAACTTGTAGCGTTTTACTACTTTGGAAAAGTTTTTTAAACGGTTATAACCCCGGGTTTCAGGTGTATTGTTTGAAATGGTAAGCATCTCAGACTGTGTTCTGATATTGATATATTTTGCCATCCTGAATAAATTGATGTTGTTAGAAAAACGGTGTTTTTCTTTTGTGACAAGGATCGCTCGACTTGATACATTAAGAAGTTTGCTAATAACTGAATTGGCTAATTAAATTTAGAGATATGACGCACTAAATGCCTACTCTATGGTTTGAAATAAAATTTTAAAAAAAATGTTTTTTTTTTTCAATCCTGCAAGAAAAAGAGTTGATGCCATATGCATGTATATAACCCCAATTTCAGTATAGATTCTTGCCTCTGTCTGCTTAAATAGGTATCAAACCATGCAGTTAAATTAAAGAATAGGTAAATAGAGCAATTAAGGACAATTTCCAATGCAGTTAATACAACAACGAACACAACAAAATATCATATATTATTGAGTATATTGTTAATTCCCGCGCTTGTGCAGAATATTATCTAGTAAAATCATATTTACACGTTCTATCACTTAAGATATCACACATGCTCACATGATACTTTTCTTTTATAACCGATGCACTTTAAATTTAAATAAAATAAGTTGTCCCATAAAATGGCCATGAAATTTAAAGAACTTTTTATGCATGCAGCATATTCTAGACTTTCTTCCTGATTTAATTGAACCACATTTTTATGGAGTTCATTTAGAAATAATTGTTTCACAATACCATAAGAAACTTAAGAACGATTGTTTTTAATGTCAAATTCAAACAAGAGATGTTTGTATAAAACAATAATGCCCCCTCCCTTGGAAACATCCACGAAGAAAATAAACGGAAACAATAAATAACCGGAATTTTCTAAGTTAAAGAGGCATACCTCCGCTGACTATTGCTCATTTGTAACCAAAATTTAACTTGACCCATATATTACCTTGATAAATATGTGTATTACATTTTATCTCAATACGTGCAACCTCTGAGAAGAAAATAAACGGAAACTACTGGCCGACAGGCAGACAGACACACAGCTGCAAATCAATATGCCATTTCTCTCTCGAAGGGGGGGGGGGGTATAAAAATATTACATTTACTTGCTTAAAAACCATTTATTTACATCACCATCAGTAATTTTTTTTAATCGAAAACTACAATTTGTGTAAGTGTTTAACAAATATTGAATAAATGTTTAAAAAAAAACCCCTTTTGATAAATGCTGAAGGACTATTAATGTCCGCACAGAATACATGTTTGAAGCAAAACTCATTGAACTGATTTCAAGGTCTTATTGTTACATTTTTAATTATTTTATATTTTTTGCACATATGTATTTGACATAATTATTTATTTACATGTATATCTAACTGTTAAAAAACTTGTTAAAGTCTCTTTTTAACTTCTTTTTTTTATACAACACAATTAAGAAATAAAACAGATAAGCTATTAGACATGTTTTACCTTTTGCATTTTATAGTTAAAGAGGGATTAAATGTGTTTAGCTTTATTTTTTTTTTGTTATGCGATTGTTTGTCTGATAAGTAAATAACAACTTAATCTACTGATTTGTTATTATAATAATATTTTACAAAACGACAGCGCACTGATTTTAGAAGATTAAGTTTTTATAAAACTCTATGTTTATCATAATAGTATGTGTTACATTTTTATTAGTGATCCTATGTTGTATATGTGTCTACATTTTTGTAATTGACTGACAATGTAATTAGAGATATTTTTAGATCTAAATTAAGTATTCTGTTTCGCCCTACTTCAAACAAAAACTCAAGCATATCTTGCTTGACTTGCTTATCGAAACTGATGACAATTCTATAATGGCTGTTGATTTTTAAAAAAAATAATAACATAATTTCATTATTGCATAATCAGTTGCATTGTAGCATAAAGAAGACTGCATATTTTTCACTGATTTTATCATTTTTAAATTTAAAATGTTTGGAGAAATACATTCACGTAAACTTCTGCAAAGAAAGGTTTGACATGATTTGTTTAACTCTCAGTCAAATAAGATCAAACAAATTCTGAACCAGGAAGAAAAAAGATAAAAAAAAGAAATATCAATCCATATCATCCGTATGCATCGAAATATTGTGGCTTGTTATCATCCAAACATTGTGTGAAGTCGTTGTTGTATATATCGACTTTTTACTGGATAACTGAAAGATAATATCAATATGACAGTAGTAAGTATTACTTTTTGATATGCTTCTCTAAATAAATGCAAAACAAATGCAAGTTCTGAACTTTACTAAACAGATAGTCTTGATTGATCTTGATTGGCTTACATGTATTTATATATAATCTATCTTTACATGTTTTGTTTAGAAGTTTTATTACTATCATCAATATTTATTTTTACAATTTATTAATTAGATTACATTTTTGAATTGCGATACATGTATCTATCAATAAATCAAGAGTTGGAAAATCTGTGGAATGTAATAATTGAACATCGTTGTTTTCAGGTTTTATTGAATCATAAATTACCTTGTAGACGGGCAAGGATTTAAATTGTTTGACCTCGAATAACCATTGATCGAAGATAGGTTGTTAATCAATAACTTGAACATATTAAAACGTTTCTGAGCCTTATTTACAACAGCCAAACATCAGCGTCTCTTCAACCATTCTTTTAAGAATGTAGTCTAATGACAGCAAAATTAATGAGACGCACTTTAAAAAGTTTTGAGTACATGTTTGCCCCCATTGTTGAAAAAATGAAACTAACCCCCCCCCCCCAAAAAAAAAATAAAAAATAAAAATAAAATAACAAAATGAATAAATACTCAATGCTGACCTCTCCGTTTTGTAAAGTATGGATTTGCAGGCATAGGCAATTACATGTAATACCTAAAACTTTTTGTTTTGTTTAATGTCATCTTTTTGAGATTACTTCGAACTTATGAACAATAAAATGACTGCATAAACTTTAACAGTTCTCTCGTGTATTTTTTTTTTTATTTGCGTATGACCTTGCACATTATCTATATTTAATCATTTTCAAAACATTATTATTTTTGAATATTAACGGTCGACCTCTCCATCAGTGATTGATTGTTTTTAATGTTGTAGCCACCCATGCACATCGCAATAAAAAATATGAATAAACTATAAAACAGGCAATTCTTGTTATAACTCGGTCTAAGCTCAAAACTTTTGTCTAATGTACACATTTGTAGCGTAAGATTTATATATCTTCATACAAATACCACTTTATTAGATTTATGTATTTGTAGTTAAAATCGCAATACCGAAATCAATAAGAACCGCATAGCTTCATGTTATGCAAAAGATAATGAAACGTGAACTGTATTCAGTACCTACATGTATGATTCGCTTTTATTAATACGGTATGGTTGATTTTTAATGTATTCTAAACAACCAGTAATTTGACAGAGGAAACATGCCAATATTTAGAGCAATTTGAAGTTGATGATTCCTAAATACCTGTATTAAATTACAGCAATGCACAATGATTTTCTTAAAAGATTATCGAGAGAATGCTTCGGAACTGACAACAGTTGGTAATACACAAACATAAAGCATCAGAACACATTTACAATAATTTGTATATTAATTTAACTTACTCTGCTTCTATATACTTATGTTGTTAACTCCTTTTTTTCTCTCAACTTTAGCCTAAGGCACTGGTTTGCCTTTTTTGGAGATACATGTAAACACATACATCTACTTCTATACGTTACGTGCATCTTATTAACACACCTATTTTGTTTATCAGACAAATTCCGCTATTTACATCGAGGCACAAGTAGTAATGGACTATATCACTCCTGGCCTTGATGAAAAATCCACATCAGCGACAGCAAAACAGGTCTATTTTCTGTTTAAATCTAATTGCAAGCTAATACTTTTAAATCAGTTCTGCAGAGATGAAGACATCGCTGAAGACAAACTTTTAAATTAAATATTGTATTGTATATACATATATTTTATTAATATTTAATTCTCTTTAAATGTACATATTTAACATTAATTCTATGGGTTTTTTTATTTCTATATTTTGTTGTTGTAATATGCTTTGTTTTTTTCGTTGTATATACGTATTTGTTATTAATTGTCCTTATTAATTGACACATATAATTTATAATCCCTTGTAATTGCCAGAAAGGAATACTTATGTAAACACATTGCATAGAAAAATGCATTTCCATTTCTAATTATAACTTTAAGGAATTAAAACATAAGAAAAAGAGTTAACGGTTGTAGTCATGTTACATACCCGGGCGTACGCAGAGCGGAAGCAAAAATGGAGAAAGGGATGTTTCAATAACGATTTATATGAATTATGTTTATCACTGACGGATTGATTTTGTTTATCAGAAAAACCCAGCTGACTACCAGGAGGCACAAGTAGTAGTGAATGTTCTCTCATCTGATTTTGATAAAAAATCAACAACAACAACAAAACAGGTGTATTTTATTTTTGATTTCTGTAGAAGCACATATTTTCGTTGGCTTCGAATTTCGATTTTTTTTAAAACCAGATACAATTTCGTTGGGATTTAATTTCGTCATATCGTTATCCATAAAATGTATTATGTATCACCTCTGTATTTATTAACACACGGGTTAAAAATTGGATTGGATTTCATTGATTTATACGGCCAACGGAAGTGACGAAATTAAATCGTCAACAAATAGTTCTGCTTTTACAGTAGTTGTATGCACACTCATTTAAATCTTATTAGCTGATATAAGGACGTTGCTGAGGACAACTAACCTGAACCGACATTTAAAAACTTATACGATAAATAAAAACCAATGCAGTCTTAACTGAATATAATTTACATATTCTGGGGTTCTTTTTTCTGTAATTTTTGTTATTTACTTTCGATTTAGTATGATGCAGTGGGTTCATTTTAAGCGGTCTGTTCTGTAATCAAATTCTCTTTTTTTTCTTAGCAAATGATCAGTAAATATTCCTTTCACAACGCTTAAAATCACATATCGATGTCCACAAAAGCAGATTATTCCATCGGGACATCATCAGATTTTTTGCACACCGGGATCTCCAAATCTGTAAGATTTGCATACATATAATATAGAGTCGCTTGGAATGGAATAAACATTACACAATTTAAAATTTAAAAAAAAAAATGTTTTTTATTATTTTTTTTAAATCAATAAAAGATTTGAACATAAGTACACGTAGGCAATCGTAATAAAAGTAACATTTGCTTAAGCAAAATAGTTTATAGTAGGTTACGTTTTGATTATTTTGACTTTACCTTTTTGGCATATGTACTGGGCTTCTACAATTTCTATAATCCAGAGCGATCCGAATAATGGAAGGTTTAAAATAAACATTAACCCGTGCTTCAAACGACACAAACGATCAATTGTGGTTGGAATATTGATAATTTTAGTCATAGTCATTATTGCCTCTGTCGTGGCATCGGTAACTTCTAATGCAAGAACAAAAGGTAAGTTTCATTTTAATAAAATCAGACGAAGTATTAATGATCTCTTTATATGTAAAATCATTGTGGTTCCTTTTAATGATATGACTTCGAACGAAAAGTGTAGACTGTAGTGAGTTGTTGTATCTCATACATTTTATTTATTTATTTAACAAAACGTTAAATCAATTAATGTACGATCAGAGCAACGGCATATCTATATATTATTAACGTACTACACTGTAAGAGACATTTAATAATTTATATGCACTCTATCTATAAAGTAGTCAGTTTGAACGGCAATATTACAATAACAGAAAGCTATTCAGTGACAATCACTGATAGAACATTACATGTATAAAAAAATATTTAAACGTTACGTAATATTTGTCAACACTGACAATGAATATTAATTGTTATAGATTTTTTCAACTATATATCATAGTTTGATGTAAATACTGGATATATGTACTTTAATTTCTTGATGTGACAGTGCGTTTGTTTAATATAGACGAAGTCAATGATTACGCTCAAGTTGAAAATACTACAAAAAGTAAGTGTTTTAGTAAATAATAATTATAGCTGTTGGTAGAAAATTGAAATCAAAGTTTTGATGCGTTGTTTAAATTATTTAATACGTTACTGTAATTTATTTTATTTCAATCAATCAGTTAGTGCAGTTTCACTCACCTTAATGTATCTATATGAATACAATTCCGTCAATGCTTTATTTGACTGTGAATTTGTGTTTACTTTTTGGGGATAACTTGAGGAGTGGGTGTAAGTTTTAATTTTCTCAGACTTTCTTTTTTAAAACGTTTATACGTTTTAAAAAGATATTAGTCCTCCGCCAACATCAGTTTTAACAAGGAATGATACATCCCAAAAGACAACTATTCCAACGTTCCCAGCGTCAACAGGTTAATATTCTTTTGACTTTTGAACAACCTCTACTTTAGATTTAATATATGCAGAGGTTTTAAATTGCCACGTAGTTTAAAAGAATAACACAGCTCAACAATAATTTTGTTATAGTCTGTCCCAAATTATTGCTTCCATCAGTTTTTGATGTTTTTTTTATTTTTTTTTTTATAAAAATACACATACCTGTGAAAGAAATACAACTGGAATCCATGAAAGGGAATATATCCAAGATATCTTCATTGAACATTTATCCTTTTTCACTCATAAAATTTAACACGAACGAAAACAATTTTCCTACGGAGATTTGTAATGGGAAATGTTTACATCTTTTCTCCATTCGGAATACACTCGGAATAGATCGCGCAATCTTTTAACATTATCATCCGGGCTTATTAATGGCTGATGCAATGCAAAATCTCCGTAGACTTTCAACTTTTGGATGTGTATTGACACCTGAAGCGGTAGAGGGGGCGTTTCAAAACAGATAACCTGGACATTTTTTATATTAGTGGATGAACGTAGTTTGAGCACAAAGGTATTTACTATTATTGAAATATCAAGCAAAAAGTGGTGGAAGCAAAAACTTGGGACAGAGTATACATCTAACGAACCTTTCATGAAAAAAAAAATGTCATAGTAATGAAGGTGAACCTATTTAAGTACATCTTTGTAAAAATAAATAGAATACATGTACCTGATATTTTGACTTAGATGCTTTGAAAGACTGCAAAGAACTGAATTTAAAAGGTTTCAATGCTGATGGAGTGTATACAATATACCCATACTTGCCTTTAACTACGTCAGTCAGAGTTTACTGTGATATGACGACAGACGGTGGGGGATGGACGGTAAGATTTCAATAAATTTATCTTTTTATTCTGCATAAGCACCTAACTCATAAATAATCAGACGCGTTTAATTTGTATGTAGTTATGTATTTCATTAAAACTTGTTAATGTGTATAATATGAAATAATGCATTATATATAATGTATAATAAATCAACATTACAAAATTGTTTTAATGAATTCCAATAATCAAAAATTTAAATAATCGATCTAAATGACAATCTAACAAAACTTACTGAAAAAATGCATTCAAGTGTACAACGTTAACATTATGATCGATATTTCTTTATGGAACAATGTGATAATTCTATGTTATATAGGGTGACAGAAAATCCTTCAATTCAAAATACAACGTTAAAAAGCTATCGATGATATCAAAATCAGAATAATACGTTTATTTTTTTTATTTTTGCACGGCTTTAAAAACAATAAGTAACGATTTGCTGAAGTAAAGGACACATAAAATTGTTAACAATTGTTAAAGTAAAAAACAAGTGTGTGTTTCAGGTTTTCCAACACAGAAAAGATGGGTCAGTTGATTTTTATCTCTCATGGGATAGTTACAAAAAAGGCTTTGGGGATGCAAGGGGAGAGTTTTGGCTCGGTATATAATTGCATTTGTATTTGATATGAAGAACTAATTTTTGTTATACATTAAGTTAAAGGGGGTGGTAGGGATAACAAGTCCAATTGGTATGAAAATAGATTCATTTCTCGTAGGAAACGACTATCTCCATCAGCTGACAAGGTTGGGGATATCTGACTTATATATTCGTCTAGAAAAATTCACCGGAGGCTGGGCTTACGCTAGATATAACAATTTCAGTGTGGCAGATGAATCAGATGGATACAGAATGAGGGTTAAGTTTGGATCTTATGAAGGGAACGCTGGCACGTAAAAATTTGTTTGATATGTTTATGCTTACAATACATATCGATATAATTTAATTCTGGTTGTATCTCGCTTTCTAAATGGCTAAAAAAATATTTAATATCGTATAAAGAATGTTGCCTACGTTATAGTAAGACTAACGTCATAACATATCAATACGCCTGACGTTACATTTGAATTTTGTATAATTTGACGTCATTTTAAAGGTCAAATGACCGTTCTTATCTACAATGAAGAGTAAAAAAATAAATTATAAGCAATGAATTCAGTATTTATTAGTTTTATACGGTATAAAATGGTTTGAAACAGTTTACGCTTTTATATAAACCTCTTTGCGGTTTATAAAGTGTAAACTGACCCAAACCATTTTATATCCAACAAAACAAATAAATATTGAATTCATTTCTTAAACAAAAGAAAAAAAATCGATTATGAAATAAATATACGACTTAATTTTAAAAAGTAAAATTCATATTTTGCATGCACATTCCGACTGGATAACAATTAAATTAGTTATATGGTTTGAAGTTGACCTAATATCATAAAATGACTTGAACATAGTTAGTAAAATCCACACTAAATATTTAAATAAATCGTTTTATAGCAGTGTGACAAGTTTTGATTTTTGTACATAATGCTTAAAAGAATGACGTCATAGTGCTTATGGGGATGTATATTTTTTACTTACGGTGTAAGAACATATATGCTCCCCGCGTGACTGTTTCCCTAACTAGTTAATAGGAAGTAAGATAAAGTGATTTATATAAGAAGTAAAAGAGACCGGACCTAATATATGGATATATTACTAAATTTTGGTAGCTAAGTAAGAAAGTGTGATTTGTTACATTTATCCTGAAACGTGGCTTTTATTAGAATAACAGTCTATTAAAAGGACATGGTCACGATTTTGGTCAACAATTATTTTTTTTCCATTTTAATTTTTACAATGCTTCAGTAAGGCATTTTAAATAGGCAACCAAAATTTGAGTATCATTTGATGAGTTACAAACGAGTTACATGGCTTGCGATTCTTCCCTATGTAAATCAAGCATTTGTTTACATTTTGAATGTTGAAGTGAAAATTCAAGTTTTAGACCTAACATGAATGTATCAATCGTTAGGAACTGTTCATTTATGCTTAAAATGAATCATAAGATGGACAAACCAGCTTGAAAAAGATTTTTACCGGTATATTTGACATACGTAAACAAAAACAGGGCACGAGCCTTGTTTACATGACAAAGAATTGTGAGCCCTGTATATTGCTTAAAACTCAACGACTGGCACCAAAACTTCATTTTATCATTAGAAATGCATTCCTAAAGCATTGCCATTGCAAATAATAAAAACAGAAAAATAAAATTTGACCAAAATCGTGACCATGCCTCTTTAAGGTCATCATCAAAACTGGCGTCTTTTCAAAGAAGAATATTTATACAAAATTGCGATCAAACTATTTTTATTTTACAAATGATTTAGTTCTTTTTTTACCGTTTCTTATTTAACGTATGTTAATCCCTTAGCAATATTGGCTCTATTTAAGTCGTTTTTGTTTATTTTTAATGAATAGGAGACTCTATAGAAAGCCACGGAACCACAAATACAAATGGAAACAAGTTCAGTACTAGTGACGTAGATAACGATTCTGCGCCAGGTAGTTGCGCCGGCGCACGCAAAGGAGCCTGGTGGCATAATGTCTGTACCTGGGCAAATCTGAATGGAATCTATGGAAATGGGACTTGTTTGAAATTGGAAAACTGTAATTTTTGGTATTCTCTGACTAACAGCTTCAGTGGTGTAAAAACGTCTTTCATGATGGTTCGGCGAGTTTGACAATATATACAGAATATAATTTTGAAAGATTTCATGAATGCACAAAATGTTTCATCTACGTTCATTTGTAATCCATCGATGGTTAGTTTTTGATATTTTTCTATTTCTAACTTTAATTTTTGCTGGGAGATTTGTTTCATTGATTGACGTGTTTTACGGTATCTTTATTATTTGAAACCTTCTGTAATTATTCAGTACCGTTTTATTTTTGTAAATTTTTGCTCTGACAATATATGAAGATCTTTTCTGCCAGTTTATTTTTTACCAGTTGTCCAATTGTCAAAATAGTAATGTTCAATCATTGTCAGTGATTATAATTTATGAATTTATAAAATGTATTGTTTTTCGTGCATTTTCGCTCAAACATGTATCATGTATAAAATAAAACTGCTGATTTTGTTCTTACAACTCAATCAGTTTAAAGTATCTTTCATATTCATTTATTTCTTTGTCACTTTTTCTCACGTTTTGCTCATTGGTTAAAATTTAGAAAGAGAAGACTGCGACGACATGTCGTTTAATAAAACCGAACTATTAGTCCAGTCAATTTAGCAAAATTTGGGGGATGACCTTAAACAAATTGCAACAGAATTTTTTTTTGTGGCATACGCATTTATACTTTCATATTATACTTAAATAAAAAATCCACCTAAATCCTCTAGAGGGAAAATATTTTTTTTTTTGCTTGAAATTAATGATATTTTGGGTCACAAATTTGTCCAAAAATAATTCAAATGATACATTGTGACAAACTTTTATCTTAGAGTTTGCTATTAAAATACATACAGACATAAATGTATTTTAAAAAATTAATTAATAAATGTTTAAAATATAAGTTTTTTTAATTTTTTGAGAGTTTGAGTAGATTTAAAGTCGATAAAAGTTCATAAAGTGATCCTCATTCATCATCAAAATTAATGTCTCCATCAATAGAATTAGAGCAACTCGTACCACGGCATTCCCCACAACTCATGGAACAAACAATACCATGTCGTTTACAATTGCAACGTTTGGATTCACAATTTGATTTGCAGTTACAGCGAATTATTTTCAATAATTCCTCGGGTGCAGGGGGGAGATGTGTTTTCGTTGGAACCAGAATCCCGTTTTCCAACTTCCATCCCCAGTCTTTTGGCTCCAGGTTATTACCTATCCATTGTTGTACTTGATGGTATACTCGGTAAATGTGATATATTGCAGCTGCATATGTCGGTGGGAGACTGCATACTTGTACCTGTTTTTGAACACGGGATGTTTTGGTGACAAATTTCCGAAATCTCAGTATGTCTAGTCCTTCGCAAGGTTGAGCGCCAAACAAACCAGCTATAACATCCTCCCCTTGAGATGCAAGCATTTCTTTAGATGGTATCGGCGAATTTGTAAGAAAGTGAGAGGAAACTTCCTTGTAATAAGCTGAATTAGCTTTTACTTTCTTTAACATTTGTCCCTTACTCAAACCATATATTCTAGAGGTAGTGTCACAACCTGTCAATGCATGTAAAAACAAAATACACTCGCAAACTTCGTCTGTTAAATGTGTCTTTGTCTTTTTAATGTCCCATATTTTTCCAGTTTTGTTAACTCTATCAGAGAGAAAATAAACTTCTTTGCTTTCCGCAAGATCCATGTGGTGCAATAAAAGCACTAAAAGGTCTGTATCTTCTCCAATAAGAGCGACATTATTTTCTTTTCCTTGCGATAACGTCGTTTGAACAATCAGAAGGTCTGCATCACAGTCTGCATTTATTGTGCAACATCCTGACTTTTGTAGGTCATTCTGTAAGAGCTCGTTGATCGATTAGACAGAAACACTTCTTTTTTTAAACGAAATGGTGTATTTTCATTGAAGAAAACATCACGTCCTGTCAGCCCCTTGGAACGTCTGATGTGAGCAACATCTTTGGTTGTGGGGCCGTGTGAGTAACCATCAAAGACAACCATGCAGTTTGAAAATTTGGAAGCAACGTATCTTGAATACATTTTGGATATATCACCAAATGTTTATTTCGAAGTCCACGGTAATTTGTGCAATAAAGACCCACCATCTAGAACATATTTAGTATCGACTGGTAAGGCATCAATCCCGCATTCACCCGACGTCCAAATTGCATCTGCAAGGGTGCTTTTGTTCGCTTCTCGTGGCATTCCCGAATTATCAAACAGAGAAGAAGGATGACTTGACAGTTCAAATTTAAAAAGTTCACTCATTTCGGGAAATGCGTCTCGGGCTACAGTTGTTATCCTCTGAAATAAAAGTTGGGGATCTACTTGGGCAGTTTCATTATCGATTGTTAAGGCTTGTTTAGTGTGCATGGTTATGGCTTTGTTCTTTTTCTTGAAAGAGAAGGTGGTTGCATCATTTCCAGACAATGAAGAAATTACCTTAGATCCAATCTCATTGCATCTATCAACATTCACATCTTTTTCTGCTGACATCCCTGTTTCGATACTTCGAAGTTGATCAACATTTCTATCAAAAGGGTTTCGCTCCGCTATCCGATTCACAAGCACTAACATGTCTTTATGGTCTCTTTCTTGTCTGCTTTTTGAAGTTTCTTTATGCTGCTCACTTGTGCTGTAGTTCACTTCTGTCAATATCTGTAGACTCTGAGTAATCTCTGCACATATTGGGCTGGACAATAACCACAACGCTCTTAGATACTCGGACATTCCTTTGCCCCTGGTTAGTCCACCTGTTGTTTTCAGACTACGCATCAAGATCTGTTCTATTGATAAATCGGTAGATAATCCTGCCCAGTACTTATTGGATCTGCGAACAACGTGATAGCCTGCTGCAAAAAGACTATGGACATCAGGATGTGTCTCTTCAAGTTCGCACATTTCAGTCAAGTAAATGTATGCAGATTTAACATATAGGTTATGTCCAGCAGCAGCTAAATATGGCAGCATTTTTTGAACTGTTTGTAGGTGTAGAAACCAATCCCCTTTCCTTTCAGCTTTTATAAATGTGTGCAGGAGGGAAACCATGTTTAGGTATTCAAACCAAAGAGTAGCTGTGCGATTCGAGGAGAGATCTCTCATAAATCCTGACATTTCGTCTTTTATGCCCTTAAAAAGGTCATTTTTACAAGCTTCATCTGCTGATAAATTTTCATTGCACATATCGTCATACATTGCACAAATAATTTGTAAGTCAGGATGCCATATGTGGAAGCTATCATCTCTGCCACTCAAGTCCCCATCTTCATCACCGCTGTCCTTCTGTGCAAGGTTGCAATCTGACGAGTTTTCTGCAGAATGATTTTCCATATCTAAATCTGTGTCATCAGGTTGAGTTCCCTTGATTCATCGTTTGGATTCTTTCCCCCTCCATTTTCTTCATTTGGAATTTGTACTCCATAAATCTCAGACAGAATTAGGGCATAAAGAGTAGATTCGACCAAAAAATGACCTCTGACGGCTCTTGAAACAGCCTTCCCACTGAGCATATGTACATCGGCATTTGGAGCATAGACACATTCAAGAAGCTCTTGTTAACCTGACCCACCCATGATGTGACCAATGGCACCGAGGAAGCTCATCTGTAAATGAAAACCTCCAAGGCGTATTACTATTCAATTTAAGTCACTTTCTCTTTCATTTCTAGTAATAAGAAGCGCTTTTCAATACAAGGGTTGATCAAAGGTTATTACGGGCGTTTTGTTGTACCTCGAAGCTTCCCTACAAACAAATTTGAGTGTTGTGTAGATGCAAGACATGTTACTTGGATCAAGGTCTATCATTGGGAAAAAAACTGACGAAGACTGTCCAGGGAAGGTTCCACTACTAAACATCTGTAAAAATCCAGACCATGCAGGTTTTGGAAATCTCAAGGGCCAAATTATGGATGACATGAAGTCTAATTCCCAAAATTTATTGTTTGCTTCCAAGATTCTGAGTTTGGCAAATGGTATCTTTTCAGTCTTTGTATTCTGCTGGTACAGAGATACATCAATTGTTCCAATGTTCAGTACTTCCTCTTTTGAAACATCTCTTCTTGGAACTTGAAATTTTTTTTTCACAACTGGTGTTATTGCTGCCATGATTCCCATTCCATGGAAAGTATTCAGACCATGAATCGTACAGGCATTGTGATCAACATTGTCTGCAACAAACTGCAAACAAGACTCCTCTCCAACATCAACCTGAAGTGAATTGCCCTGTACCACAGCAGCGGATGATTGGAACTTTTTAATTTCAGAGTAGGATGTGCAGAAGCCAAGATTATGCAAGGTGTCGATAAGGAAACGAGAGGCAAAGTGATGATGCAGAACAACACCCAGACTGATTTGTAATGGTGAAATAATGACCCTTGGTCTTGCCGCCTGAATCATCGCTTGACCAATTGCTGCTATCTTCAGATTAGGATTTTTTTCTATGAAAATGCTATCTAAAAAAATTTTCAGTGACAACGGTAAGAAATTTGTATGAAAATTCATCGATCCTACTTCTGTTGGGGATGGATAAGACTGCTTTGAAGTGGACATGCACTTAATGTCACTGCGTATGATCTTGGATGCAGCGGTTATTAGAGCAAACTTGTCTGACTCTGGATCTTTTTTCTGTTGCATGTAGAAGTCATGAAGAATTGATTTAGCTGTGTAACAAAATGTGACAACGTCCAATTTGCCATTGACATCGGTGAAGACAATGTCTTTGTCATATTTTTGTCGAAGCTTTTGCTTCATGTACACAACACTGTAAGGAATTTCACAAAATTCTTCCATTTTTTTAACAAGATCTACTATGGTAATTTGCTCATCATCATTTGCTTCTAAATAATCAGTTATTTTCATGAATGCTTTTTGTTGTATGAGCTCTACTGGTCTACCTGAGGTACATTCCTTTTTTTGTTTCGCTGGTGTTGGAGAAATTGTGCTAGGAATGTTTTTTTCTGGTACGGAAATTGACACTACAGGTTTGGTGATATAGAGCATCAGCTGCGTGTAAGTCATTTATAACTCCCAGCCTTCCTTTAACTTCACGGCTCCAACTGTCATTCCTTTCTTCGCAAATTTTTCCAATGGTCTTCTGAAATTCAAATGTTCTAACACAAAAGGCATCGTTTCCACGTTTCCTCTCATTTATTTTAGCTGGAAATCTACAGAACAAACAGTGGTCCCGGAAGTCAAAAGATGAATGAGATCTGAGTTTTGGAGGTTCTGAGGTATCGCTGTAGCAATTTGCTATTCTCCGCTTTGCTACAAGAATTCTTCTCTTATCAGTAAAGAATTTTCTGCAGTCTGTGTGAACGACATCACCAGGGATACAAAGTATGTCCTGTCCTCTTTCTTCACTTGCTGCATTAATAGTTTTGCTTCCTTTCGAAGTCAAACATACAGTGCTGCTGGTAGCAAGGGGACCATGACATATTTTGCAGACTTCCATAATTGCTGAAAGTTTTGAAAAGAAAATACATTTGTAGACATGTTACATTTTTCACTCTTGATTAATCAAAATAATTAAGTAACTTAAATCGGAGATTAAATTCTGATTTAAACTTTAAATCTTAAGCAATACACTGAGTATATAATTATAGAAGATATATTTATATCAACAATTTGACTTTTAAGACAAAATTAATTTTAAATTGAATGAGATTTAAATCCGGCATACATTATAAATTGAAATACAATTACATACACTGTATTTGATAAATATAATCATCTTATTTATTCAAAAAGAAATTCATTATGCCATTGCGAAATGGGGAAAAAAATGAAGCATTATGCTGTATTTTGTTAATTTTTGACCCAAATTGCGTTCCATATTTTTTTTTCCCAACGAATACGTTTAATTTCGAACAAATTACAAAAGATGGCTGTATTATCTAATGCAGGACAAAATGATTCTTAAATTAAATAAAAACTTTAATTTTGTCTAAATAAATCTTGGCATGTATAACATGTCATTAACTTCAAGATCGTACTACTGACCGATTCACGTCTGGTGTGGATTTATTATTTTTTAAATGGAAGATCAAAACATGTAAAAATGTTTAACAATATTTTACTGAATATATTCAATTATTACTTACCTCCTAGAAATACTGCAAGGTAAAAAAATTCTCATAAATTTTCATCTCTCATGATGTTGTTGACGTAAGATTCACCAATAATACGTCATAAACTTGAGGTACGGTAGCGCATAAAAGACTTTGAACGTATACAAAATATATCGATTTTTTTTTTGATAGAAAATATTTTAAATTACAATATTTTGAAGTGGATTTTTCTTATTTAGATTACGAACAAAACACCTTTGAACAGCTATAAAAAAAAATTTTGTTGCAATTTGTTTAAGGTCGATACTTCTTCTTTACTGGACTATATATCCGTTTCCATCAACACACGTGTTTGTGAAATAATTAAGTCGTACGACAAATGCATTCAGAATATCGTGACATGCACATGGCTTGGCTCTTTATCGTGACAGCATATACCGTAATATGAAAAAAAATCGAGCACATGGATATAAATTCGCGCGATCTGTAAATCAATGTAACAAGAATGTCGTATGGAACTGTAATTATTCTGGATATTTTAGGTTCGGCCCAGACCGGGTTTTTCTTTTAGTTCCTTTGTTTATGTCACGTGATACAAGGGTATACATAAGACAGTGAATCAGCTGTCGGCTGCTTAGAAGATAATCAGCAGAAAAGAGAAGGCTGTGAAGTATAATAATAAAAGGTATTGTGTCAATGCAGTGGTCGTCCGTTCGTAACGGCGTTCAGTGTTTTTGATAGGCCATAGAGAGGTTGTCCTCTTGGTACTGTAGGTTAGGCATTGCAGTCGTTTTGGCTTGTCAGTGTGTCACAGTAGGCTTTCCTCAGAGAGGCTAGCCATTATTCTCTATAGTGGCCGATCAGACGGTCGTCCAGGCCGTTGTGCTCACTGTCCGTCCTGAATAAGGCAGCCTACAGTGTGCACAATGATTGAAGGGCTACCACATATACTGTCCGTCCTGAATAAGGCAGCCTACAGTATATGCGGTAATCTGAGGACGGTCAGTCATTTTAGCTGAGTGGTTGACCTCAGTGGATTGTCACTGTGGGTGTGTACTGTCCGACCTGAACAAGGCAGCACCAGTACATCACACACAGTGTCAATTATATATTTATTATACCCTTGTTTTGTTTGTAAATATTATAGATTCCCTGAAATTACTTGTTGATTATTAACCTAAGTAAGGTTAGGCTATACCAATCATTTTTGACAATCAATAGAAAGTCACTATATTATAAGACTTTGTTAGTGTACACCCAAAACCCTGGAAAAGACCAGGCACGAACCCTTCCCCTGGCAGTACAAGTAGCTCGGTACGTTACAGAACGACTTACTTAAAGTTAAATGCTAAGGTAACAGAGGACTGAAGAGTTTCAATTCGGAAAGGATGTTGATTTTTAGATAAAAATTATTTGAAACCAAAACAAAAGACGTACTTCTAATCAAAAATTTTACTTGCCGGATTGGACAAGTCTAATCAGAGTTTCACTTGCCCGAATAGAGATTTTACTTGTCCCGGGCAATCGGGCAACCGTTAATGTCGATCCCTTTGAATAGTATTTTATAATATGCTGTTTAGGCATAAGATTTTGCGCAGGTATATGTAAACAATCAGGTGTCTGATTTACCGATCTAGACTTCAAAAAATTAAATTCTAAAATAAAAACGATGGTTCCACTCAAATTAAAATAAAAAGAAACTAAACATGTTATAAACCAAAAAATCAAAACAATCCAAAACCAACGTCCCAAATGAAAATGTCAACGCATTGAAATATATAACCTAAGTTTACTTCACATATATGGCACAAATATATTTTGGATGTTTCAAATATTCCCTTCGCACGTAAACTTTTGCACAACCAGCAAATTCATCTTTGTTCAACATGTTTTAGATGGCTGCTTCTAACTTAGACTGGTCCTCTAAACTGGTTTTCAATACACGTATATGAAATATCGAGCCCGAAGTTAAACTGATTGACCCCCATTCTCTCTTTCTTAACTATTAGTATTTTCGTAGATTACTCAAAGCTGAAACAAAATTATCCCTTCAATTTTGCAATTTATATTTTCCTTTCCATAAGGATGATTTATGCTAAATTATGTTGAATTTGACTCAGTAGTTCTTGAGAAGATTTTTAAAAATGCACCCCCCTTTTTCTACAGTTTCGCGGTTTTCTCCGCTTTGAATAAAGATCGGTCTTTCATTTCTGCAATTTATATTTGCCTTCCCATAAGGATGCTTTGTGTCAAACTTGGTTGAAATTGGCCAAGCGGTTTTAGAGAATAAGTTCAATAATTAAAAAGTTAACAGACGGATGACGGACAATGAAACTGATGAAAAAATGGGCAATTGACCAAATGCTTCATTAAGAGTGTCGGGTTCTAATAAGATTAAGACTTGTCTGGATGTTAGGATGCTGTCGTTTTTTGCACTAAATAATATTCTCTGGTACATGTAAGTGCAAGGTACATCACTTGAACAAACACTGCACAGTTTACATAAGATGCTACACGGATTACATGAAACGATGTCTACAAAAAAGCTACATAGTTTACAGGAAAGGCTGCATGAAATTCTTTGTACATGTTTCCACATGCTTTGTACATGATTGTAGCATGCCTTGGTCTCAATTTGGACTTCCTACTAGTATTCAGAGTCTATTTAACACAATTTTAAAGTCATTATGGATTTTTAATAGGTTACAGTAATTAAGAATGGCAATCTTTTAAAATACATTTAATTTAAAACTTACTAAATGGTAAGTATTATGAAAATAGGCCCATGTGGAACATCCCTCACTTGACCACATTAGTTTAACATGAAAAGGTCGATTTTATATGTGATCAAAAATACCCCCTTCGAAATTCACAACTTTGGAATAGACACCCTACCTAATCATAACTATGTACTGATCATTCATCAGCTCAATACCCAAGGGAAGAGAATATTTTCAAAGAATTCATGCATTTTCACGGTAGAGTCAGGTATATGACATTCCTACTAGATCTGGCTTTTAGCTGGATTGGTAGAGTGCTGAACTGGCGTGCCAGATGACCCAGATTCAAACCCCAGCAGAGGCAATAAGTGTCTCTGTTACATTTTGGGCCCATGTTGGGACCTTGGTGTTCTCTGGTGGGTGAGAGACATTGCTTCTAGTACTTCAACCCAGAGGTGTTGGCACTCCGGAAGTGTCGGGGACGCCTCTTTTCTTGGAGGGAGACAATGTGGTAGAGTCAGATATATGGCATTCCTACTTGCTCTGGCTAGTGA
Source organism: Magallana angulata (assembly GCF_025612915.1). NCBI lineage: Eukaryota > Metazoa > Mollusca > Bivalvia > Ostreida > Ostreidae > Magallana > Magallana angulata. Next base: position 40,823,271 of record NC_069112.1, read on the forward strand.
GTTAACCCTTTAGCTCGATCGGTAGAGTGCTGGACTGGAATGCCAGAAGACCCAAATTCAAACCTCAACAGCTTAATAACTTGAGACATGAGTGGATGTTAGGATGCCGTTGTTTTTTTTGCACTTAAAACCATATTAATTTAAGTCGCACATGCTATGTATTACTATGCGGTGCAGCCAATATCAATTTTAGGTTATGCTATAAGACACGCCCATTTTGTGTCACTCATGATTTATGAGGTTATTGGGTTTTAGGGTTCAAAATTGATTCGAAATGTTATCTGTTGAAAATGTAAATATAACTAGACTCTTGTTGCAAGAGCAACAAAAAGGTCTACCGTTTTAATATACATGTATCAATTTAACTGTCAGACATTGCTCTTCTCACATTGAAAAAATAGTGGATATGATAATTATTGTTAATAAAATATCCAGACTTTACTTCCATGTAAAACAACGAGAATAAAAAAGAAATCAATTTTTGAAGTATACTTTCTGTGACGATCGAGAGTAACACCAAACTAAACAAAAAATGTTAAACATTTGTACAATCATAAGTCAATTTTTCCTCAGTTTGGTTGTTCACCTCTCTGCCAAATCTGCTATCTCGTTGAAACAATATTTTTTGTCTTGACCAGAGACGCACAAACAGAAGTAATAAATAAATAACAAAAGCTGGTATTTCTCGTACATTTGCTTCATACATCACTGTTTTTCAGGCTCAGACATGATTTTTTCCGCTTTAAAGCGGAAGTCCGTTATCCAGATTTATAATTTCCGCTCCAATTTTTCGATCCCGCTTTTTAATAGTAATCCGGATTTTTTTCCGTAATTGATTTGAGTTTTACTATTATCTTAAAACTTCCTATATTTGTATGTGTTCTGTTTGTTCATTGGTTGAATAATTGTCTCCCAGTTGACTCTATCCAATCACGAGTCCATTTACAGTGCCATACAGACTATTAAATATAGACTTAGTGCTGATGGAAAAACAGCTATTCACTTTTTAGGTCACCTGAGTCACTCAGGTGACCTATTGCAATTGGTCTTCGTCCGTCGTCGTGCGTCTGTGCGTCGTGCGTTAACATTTTTACATTTTTAACTTCTTCTTGAAAACTACCCGGCCAATCGTTACCATTTTTGGTGTGAAGCATCTCTATGGTAAGAAGAATCTAAATTGTGAAATTCATGGCTCTACCACCCTTGGGGTGCCACGGGTGGGGCCAAATATGCAAAAAAAAAGCCAAATTTTCAAAAATCTTCTTCTCTACTCCCACGCATGTGAGGAAAAAACTAAATGCACGGTTATGTTGTCCATGAAGCCCTCTACCAAAATTGTGAAATTTATAGCCTCTGGGTCAGGGGTTTTGGCTCTAGGGTGGGGCCAATGTGGCCATATAGTAAAAATGTATTAAATCTTAGAAAATCTTCTTCTCTACTACCATATACATTTGTCAAAAACTAAATGCATGATTATAATGTCCATGAAGCCTTCAACCTAAATTGTGAAATTCATGACCCCTGGGTCAGGGGTTCAGGCTCTAGGGTGGGGCCAATATGGCCAAATAGTAAAGATGTATTAAATCTTAGAAAATCTTCTTCTCTACACCCATATATATTTGTTAAAAACTAAATGCATGATTATGATGTCCATGAAGCCCTCTACCAAAATTGTGTAATTCATGACCCCTGGGTCAGGGGTTCAGGCTCTAGGGTGGGGCCAATATGGCCAAATAGTAAAAATGTATTAAATCTTAGAAAATCTTCTTCTCTACTCCCATATATATTTGTTAAAAATTAAATGCATTATTATGATGTCCATGAGGCCCTCTACCAAAATTGTGAAATTCGTGACCCCTTTATTAGGTGTTCAGGCTCTAGGGTGGGGCCAATATGGCCATATAGTAAAACTTTTTTAAATCTTAAAATATCTTCTTCTCTACTCCCACACATGTGAGCAAAAAACTGAATACATGGTTATGATGTCCATGAGGGCCTCTACTAAAATTGTGAAATTCATGACCCCTTTGTTAGGTGTTCAGGCTCTAGGGTTGGGCCAATATGGCCATATAGTAAAAATGTTTTAAATCTTCAAAAATCTTCTTCTCTACTCCCACACATGTGGGCAAAAAACTGAATACATGGTTATGATATCCACAATCTCCTTTACCTAAATTGTGAAATTCATGGCCCCTGGGTCAGGGATCAGAACATGAAGGGGGGGGGGGGTGCAATATGGCAATATAGTGTTAATGCATATAATGTTTAAAAATTTTCTGCTCTATTCTCACACATCTGTATAAAAAAAACTGACTAATAATTATGTTTACCAGGAAGTCCTCTACTGAAATTTAATTTTCATGTCCCCTCAAGGATGGGTTTTGACTCTAGGGCAGGGCCAAAATGGATGTATAGATGTTAGTGCATATAACGTTAAAAAATTATTTTCTTTACTCCCACACACCTGAAAGGAAAACTGAATTCATGATTTTGTAGACCAGATCTTTTAGTTTTTCACCAAAAAAATAGGTTTCACAGTTCTTTTTGAAATGTGGTCGTCATTACAAATTTATAATTTTTCTACTCCAGTATGAAACCTAATTAATTAGATGCATGTATGAGACTCCATGACAAGTTTGTGTATGGGATATATGCTACTCAGGTGACCGTTAAGGCCAATTGGCCTCTTGTTTCAGAAGAAGGATCATATGCATGAAACTGTGGACAAATGCTTTGCAAAAATATGAGCAGTTCTAGAAAGAAATATAAAGCTGATCTAGATAAGAAAAAGGATGAAAAGCTTTTGAAACAGAGACAGATATTCGTGTTAAAAATAATCAATCTAAGACAAAGGCAAAAGAATTGATTGTACATGCAGCCAAAAAAGCAAGACTTGGACATTGTCAAAACGTTTAAAAAAAAGAACTTCAGTGTTTTTTGTTGTAATTTATTTCTGCAAAGAAGGACTATAAGTAGACATTTTCATGTTGATTTTATCTATTTAAAATTAAATTTGGTGCTTCTAAAATTCAGTTCTCCAGGGGTTTTAAATGATAAAATAGCCATTTTTGGCCGGGGCCTTCGGCCCCCTGGACCCCTTGATCAGGGGCGCTGCCCCCTGAAACCCCGCTGGGGGAGGACCCCCAGACCCCCCTTCAGCTTTTTTGGTTTTTCTTTGGAATCATGTCTGCAGGCTAGATGAACCACTCCAGAAAGTCAGCTAAACTGGTTATAAACATGATTCGTTTGAACCCTTCCTGTAAGAACCGGAAGTGGCAGTTGACAAAATAAAACCCGTTAAACTCATCTTCAATTAAATGACCATCATTTATGAAAGCTTCATGTCTCAATCACTTACAGTAACTAAAATCTCACAGGCATCAAAATTGTAATCAAAGAACTGACTGACATTTTTTCAAACTTGTTAGGCCGTTATTTACACACAGTAATTTGTTGCAACTTTCCTTTTTTAAGAAAAGAGAAAATACTTAGAGGATACAAAAAAGAGTAGTGTTTTGAAGCACAGATATTCTACAAGGCAAATTGGAGAATAGGGTAGGTACATGCATAACAAGTAAATTTTAGATATGCATGACATTTTTCATAAAAAACTTTTTAAGATATTCTATGAATTTTAATGATTATCGTAATAAGCACTCCTCGTTTTAATTATTAAAAAAATATACCTACTGTACTATAAACATTACTGTTATGTTTATGGAAGTTATATAGAACTACTGATCATACGACACATGTATAAATAATATTTTATATGTAAAACATCGAGGCAATTGTTTGTATAATTTACAAATGTTTGAATGAGTGAAGTACAATTTCTATTTTTTACAGAAAATTCAATTTTAAGTGTAAAAATGTAATACAATAGTTATTTTAAATCAAATCATTCTGAACTTATTACATGCAGTCAAAGTACAGTAAAACTTTTATAACGAACACGGATATAGCGAAATCTCAGATATAACACATTTTTAGTCCCAATTTGAGTTTTTTGTTAAACTTGATAGAGCAAGCTCCAATTCGCAGTGTGAATGTCAGGATCACACCAAAAAAAAACTGGTGTTGAAATTTCAACACCAACAACTCCAACCAAGGAAGCTATGAGACGACTAGCTACAGACGGCTCATCTACCCCCAGGGGTTCTACGACTTGTACAGGAGGTGGCATATCTTCCCCCAGTGGTTCTACGACTAGTGCAGGTGGCGGCATATCTTCCCCAGGGGTTCTACAACTGGTGCAGGAGGCGGCAAATCTACCCCCAGGTGTTTTAAGACTGGTGCAGGTCACGGCATATCTTACCCCAGGGGTGCTACGACTGATGCAGGAGGTGGCTTATCTTCCCCCAGGGATTCTTTGACTGGTGCAGGTGGTGGCACATCTGACAGTTTGTTAACATCAGGTTAGAAAAAAATATTGAGTGTTTCGGCATTTTTTTGAATAAATTTGATATTACAGCTCTTTGAGGCACGCATGCATCCATTTTGAGGTAGCTACATTCCAAGAAATTGAATAACACTTTTGGTCATCATTTTCAAAAGTCAATTCAGGCTCGTTTAGAAATCGCACTCAAAGATAATGCCTACGAAGTAAGGAAAGTTTATATGGATGAACAGAGACTTTTTATCGTTATTTTTATATAGAAAATTAAATTCCTCGTTTACGTTTTCATAGGGCTGAGCAATAATATCGATATTCCAATATATTGCAATAGACTCTAAAAAAATATCGTATCGCAATACATTTTTCTATACCGATATATTGACAATATTGATAACACTCAGAATTTAGCTTCTAAATTAAGTTTTCTTAATCATATTAAAAGAAAAAATGGCTTATATCTAATACAAAACAGAGATATTTTAGTACTTATTATAAATCTGTATTCTTAAAATGAAAATAAAATTTCTTTACCAAAAAAATTATTTTATATCATATATCTATAGTGAAAAGTACATTTTAAGACAATTAAACTTGAAATTGTTTTACACAAAAAATATTGCAATACATATCAATACAAATTAAAATATTGCAATATATCGCAATACAAAGTTTCCAGCAAATACCCAGCCTTTTTTATCAATAAAAATGAATTTTTTAGGAAATGCCCCCTCGCCTCTTTTTTTTTTTTTAGGAAAATGGTCCGAGAATTGATTTTATGTAGCCTTAATAAATATTTTTTTTTACTGAGGAATTTAAAATTATGTTGCAAATTTTTGTATTGAATAAACTAAAAGAGTCAGAAAATACTGGTATAATTTTCGTTTCATTTTTCAAAAGCATATGTGGTGTAAAAGATATTTGATTGCCTAATTAACTAATTAATAAGTAAGTGAAACGAAGTCACTTTTTAAATACATTGTATTTGTTTTTACACAGACGATGAGAACCACGAGTTTGATAATTTCAGTATCCAAGGAAACATGGAAATGTTCATTAAAAAGAGCAGGTAATTCCCTTTACAATTTGGTCTTTTAACTCTACTTTGTACCCCCTTCATTCTAAAAAAGTAAAATATAACGTTCTTTAAGGTATTCAATATATAACGACAATATTTTGTATCAGATAAATATATCCAAATTGAGTGGTAGGGCCTTTTATAATTCTTTGTATCATTTTAAAGCGTTATTTAAATAAAAATGATTCACACTTAAAAATTTTATATTTGGGTTAGTCATTCGATTAGCTAATTATTTATGAATTTTAAACCTGTTTTACATCGTATAGAATTGTAACATAATCTCCTTCATATTATACATTGAATACCTTAAATTATATTGACCTGTAATGTTTTGATTTTATTATATTCCATTAGGGAAAAGAAAAAACTGGAACGCCTGGAAAATGAAGTTGACATTTTGAAGAAGGATATTAAAAAAATTAAAAAGAAGGTCCATAAACTGGAAAATAAACAAGCCCCGGAAAACCAATCAGATGCAGGCGAATTACAGCTGAGTGGGTTAAATTTGAAAAAGTACAATTTAAAGAATGCTGTGAAAGGAATGTTCAATGCACAACAAGCTCTCAATTATGCATTAAGAGAACTTTTGTCATTGGAGGAGATCCGAAATTCCTCAATATCTGGGGGAAAAAATTGTGAAGTGTGGAGAAGATGGACCCAGACCTCCTCTTGATCAGGAGAAGTTTAGACTGTTGGAGGAAATTATTCATGAGAAGTTTCCGTCATTTACTCGAAAAAAATTTCGAGAAAAAATCCAAAATATTCAAAAAGTAGAAAGGAAAAAATTGCCTCCGGTAGACAGTTGTAGGTTAAGGCTATGCACATAACCGGCAAATTTTGTAATCATTAAGGAGGCTAAGGGGATGGGGGGTTATACCATAAAATTTTAAGTAACCACCAGATTTTGCTGAAATTTTTAGACATAATTATTGAAGCTGTCAACATTCATTCGGTAAAAAAAAAGTCGTGTTTTTTTTTATTTTATCAATTTCTTATATCTTTACATTGTGCTCTTCTTTTAAAGGAGACAAAAATAGTATAAAAATGGCACTATACATTGTGCTCTTCTTTTAAAGGAGACAAAAATAGTATAAAAATGGCAGCAACCCCCGAGCCTCCTTAACAATTGTATTTAGTTTCTCTGACAATTTTGTTTGACACTCGAGAGCTTGAATTGTCGTGTAACATTGTTGAAGGCAATAACATGGGAATTTTAAGTATTAGATTCCAGTCAGATGCACTGTGAGTTGTTCAAGATTAAAATTGAGGCTGATCGTTAATGTTACCGCATGATTTACTCAGTGATAATTGATTTTTGATCTTAAGGCTTAAAACCTATTGCCATAAATGTAGATTTATATGAAATTATACTTAATGAAGTTGTGAATTTCAAGAACATTTAAAACTTGGTTCATTAATCTTCAAGAACATTCATGAATGTTAGTGATCATTCATAACCATGCTTATTCTTCAATGTATTCTGCATGATTTTAAAAAATGCCTTTTCTGTTGTTCATGAATAACCTGCTTTTCATGAATATTCTTGAACTTTGTTTTCATGAATAAAATTCCAATCATCATGATGTCCAGTTTGTAAGTTCATCGGATCTTCATGAACATTTCATGAGCCGATTCAAGAATATGATTTATGAACATTTCTTAATGATTCATGAATTATTCCTGACGCTCTCGCAAGGGTAAACAGACAGAAATCAATTTTTTTTTTAAATTTTCAGGCCTATAATTGTACATATTAGCAATGTGAGATTTATATTTACTGATATGTTTCATGTCTAATTTCAAAGTGCATTTGATAAATTGCCAATAAGACTACTAGCTGACTCACAGATTTAGAGTCAGTTTATACATGTATGAACTGATAAATGCTTTTGAAAATCATGTTTGTAATTTAATACATGTTTATATGCTGCATTATTTTCAGTATTTTTTTTTTATTTTGATACACATACATGTATATGCATATCTTTAAAGATTAAATAAGTTCATGACAATTTGAAAATATTTTCACAAAGGTGTTGATCGAGGACCCTTAAATAATAATTCACATTTATGCATATACACTCTCGAACAAAAAGTCTGAATTGTAAGATAATAGATACCAGATACCTTCTATTTCAAGTAAATAATCTCTCCAGTAAGTCTGTATTCTTAATTCATTTATATATCTGTTACTGCCTTCCTCGGAAAATTCGACAACAAACATGTTGTCCATTTCCACTGCATCAACAACAAGATCACTTTTATGGACAAAGAGCCCTCTCATGGCATCAGGATAATTTCTGATCCTGTCGAGTACACCAAGGCATTTTAGACCTTTAATGAACCTGTAAAACAAGTTTTAGCAGAGGTTATGAGTTTCTGAGTGTTTCATTTTTGATAAATGTTCTGTAATTGACAAAAGATACAGTACAACTAATCCTTGGTTTATCTAGATCATTAATTTTAAATTGAACATTGGTGAGAAAAAAATTATGCGAAAACTATACAGTCATATATTTTAAATATCTTTTTAATCTATAATATGCAGTGGGACTTTTTGGAGACCTACAATTACACTTTGCACACATGATTAAGTTCAATTTTTAATTGGTTAAAATAAGAATGGAATGTTGTAGCACTAACATATGCTCTTAAATTAAGAGTTGGTTACAAGTAATCATTTACTTGAGTTATCACATCGGCAGTACCAGAAAGGTTGGTATGTTTTCTCCAATCTATTTAACACAATCTTGTTATTTATTCTTATAATGTAAACAACAAAAACCTAATTTTCCTATATTTTTACATCCCAAGTCTAATAAAATTCACATACCCACTCCATTAAAAACTATTGAATTTGTCATTTACAACTTCATGTATCAATGAATCTTTTTAAGGTCAGACACTTTCTTCGATCATCTTTTTGTATCTCCTCTTAATAATTAAAGAATTCCAACAAAATTATTATTATTTAAAATCATTTTTATAATGATTAAAATTTTATTTGTTGATATGTACATGCCTAGATGGCCGAGTGGTTAGTGCGGAAGATACCATAGGTCTTTAGCTCAAGCCCCGGCCGAGGTGGAGCTCCAACATAGTGAATTTTCGCTATATGCCAAATATTTTTGTATCAGCAATTCAAGTGGTTTTCAAGAAGATTATATAGGAAATTGCATACTCTAGCATCTTGCAGAAATGCCTGGTAAGGTATCCTTTTTGTAAGAAAGTTTGTCAAAGTAGTAGTAAATCAATTACATATCCCTGGAAAAAATATAAAATTGAGGAACGTGTCGTCTGACCTTAAAACACTGCTTTTTATGAGATTCAATAACTTGAGTATTCTATTTCGGATATTTCCCGATTTTCACCTTGCACAAGTGAGTTACAAAGCTATTCAACATTATGTCAACTCACTGTTAAAGTGACTTCTCAATCCTTAGACAGCAATGTGTCTACATTAAGCCTGCCAAAGCTCATTTTTCTTTTTTGGTACTGCCAATGGAAGAGCACCAATATAATCCAAAAAGGGGTTTCATTGGATCCACAGCATCAAAAAAAGAGCTGCAAAAAGTGACATTGGTGAACCATCTAAGATGAGTGAAGTATCATCTGCATACTGAGAAATCTTATGTTCATTGCCATTAACAATTATACCTCTAATATCAAAGTTTTGTTTTATGAGAATAGCTAAAATTAATAATAATATTTTAAAAAATAAGTAAGGAGCTACTGGATCCCCTGTCTACATCCTCTTTGGATTTTGAACTGTTCTGACAGGAAGCCACATTGTAAAACAGAACCCTTAAAATCTTTGTTGAGAATTTTTATCCAATTTATAATATTATTTCCAAATCCAAAGTATCCTATAGTTTTGTGTATAAAGGACCATGAAACAGAATCGAAGGCTTTCTCAAAGTCAATAAGACCTAAAAGACCTGGTATGTTTTCATTTTCAGTGAATGACATTAAATCAAAAATAATTCTAGTATTTTCTCCAATATATCTTCCTTTAGAAAAGCCTGTTTGTGTATCAGATATAATATAGTCTAGTGTAGACTTTATTCGATAACTTATACATCCTGATTTAAGCTTATAGAGAACATTCAGAAGAGTGATGGGTCTCCAGTTTTTCAAATACTGTCTTGGTTTGTCACCTTTTGGAAAACATGATATAATTCCCAATCTCTGGGAAATATGAAGCTCCTTTTTCAGAAAAATAAGGTTGATTGCATTTAAGATGAAAAGTTTTAGATCCTTCCAAAAGAATTTAAAGAATTCAACCGTAAAACCATCACTACCTGGTGATTTGTTATTTTTCATACTTTTAGAACCTCAAGAACTTCTTTTATGGGAAATTTCAGCTTCTAACGAGCTAGATATATCTGGTTCTAACTTAAGAATTTCTACTTTAATAATTTCTTCAAGGTTAATATTTATTAAATCTGAATCAGCACATGTATATAGTTTTTCATAGAATTCTTTAACCTGATTCAATATGTTCGATTGCTTGTGTATAATTTCCCCTTCTTTAAGTTCTACTTTTTTGATACAGTACCGATCAGACCCAACCTAACACCAGAGTAAACCCCAACTAAACCCCGGGTTTACTTTTGGGGTCTACTTTGGGTTTCCTCTTTGAAAATTTGGGTCCTCTCGGGGTTTACTTTGAGTGTATTGGGACATTGCTTTTGAAGTCAACTGTACGCACTGAAGTGTGATGCAGACCTGTCTTTTATCTTAGTATTCTACTGCCTGTTTTTCCTGCCCCTTGTATATTCCGAATACACAGTTAGCGTCTGTTGTCAAGGGTATACTTCTGACTGGGTTTACTCTCTGTGTCCACTCTGGGTTTACTTTGGGTTTACTCAGGGTCCACTCTAGTAAACCCAGAAAGTAAACCCTGGGTTTAGTTGGGGTTTACTTTCTGTTAGGTTGGGTCTGATCGGTACTGTAGTTTTGTTCAGAAAATTCCGAGACTCCAAATTTAGAAAATATTTTGTTGGTATTTCTCCCTGCTCGATCCATCTTGCTCGAGATCTTATGCAATGGCCTTGAAGTTTATCTTTTCTTAAATTTTCAAGATTTGATTTTTTTTGTTATATTAGTTCAAAATTAATGTGCTCTTGAGATTCTAAGTATGTTATTTCCTTATCTAGGGAGATTTCAATCTTCTTTCTTTCCTTTTTCTTATGAGATGAGTATGAAATAGAAAGACCCCTTATTTCCATAAGAAGCACCTCTAGGAATATACTGTCGTCTATATCCTTACTGAAAAATGTATGAATATCAGCATTGTATGCATACTGACTCTTTACTATATCTAATATTGATTTGCAAAGATCTCTTCTGCCAGTTTATTTTTTTAACAGTTGTCCAAGGTATAATAGTAATAATTAATCATTGTAAGTTGGTTATCTTTTATAAATAATTATAAAATGTATGTTTTCTACGCAATTTGCTCATACATGTTTCATATTTAAAAATAAAACTACTGATTTTGTCCTTAAAACTCTACCAGTTCGACCAGTTTAACATACCTATCATATTCATTTATTTCATTGTCACTTTCGGACATGTTTTGCTCATTGGTTAAATGTTTTGTGGTTGATTGAAAGTCCTTTGTCCGTAATCAATTAATTGTATACGCTCTAAAATATAAAACACACAGGTGTTAGCCTCATGAAACTGTCATTATAGTATACGTATGAATAACAGTTTTCTCAGTGGGGATACAGCACCATTGTACGCAAAAATACGTAAAACATACTGCTGAATAACATTAAACTTATTTAAAGTTTATTTTCATATTTTTAGGAGGCTTAAATCAAAACTGAAACAAATTTAAGCTATATGCAAAAGCCAGCCCCCAAAATATGTTCGTCCCATATAATCACTTAAAATGTCACCGCCGTTGAAATTATCCTTGGTCGTACGTACAAACACTTCATCGCCCTGGTTAACTTGAACGACAACCGTCCCTGGTGTGTTTCCACCTACGTAATGCGTCGCGTCAAAATAAATGGAACTTTGAGGCGCTCCATTTACCATAAGTTCAGTCGAAATATGAGCATCGCCCTCAACCCTCAATGACCACGTAAAGACATAATATCCAGACCGAGGTGCAATAAATACTCCGGAATGTGGATGATAACTGTTACCACCATTTGTGATTACTGTGTCGAAGCTCAAGACGAAGTGGTCGCTAGGTCTTGAGAATGTGTGAGAGGAGTAAGCGTAAAAGGCAATTGGAGTGTCTGAAGCTCGAGCTATCCGGTGTTGTGTTTGGGTACGCATCACTGAAAAAGTAAGTGACACCTAACAACTATTATTTTTGAAAATGCTTTGAAAAAAAATTAATTTATTTATTCGATCATTTATCTCCCTTTCTATATTTCAAATATTCGCTAGATTAAAAGCATTTTTTTTTTGGTGGGGGGGGGGGGGTCAATTGAAAGACACACTTAACGTTGGGCTGATACTTTTTTCATAATCCAGAGGTATATTTTTATTTATTGCCTACCTTTTTCAGAAAGTTCAGGCCCTTCGAAAGTTGGAGCTTTCTTACTCTGGAAATTCCTTGGTTTAGGTTCCATCAAGTTTGATTTATTTACAAGATCAATTTTGTCAGCGTGCTGGAGATGCAAATGCAATATTTTTGCATCTTGTGTTTTAATCATTGTCCTAAGCTCCTTTATGTTTTCGGATTGCATATCATTTTGCCTTTCTAATGCCTTTATTTTTTCACTTTGATCCAGAACTAAAGATTTCAGCTCAAAAACCATGTTCCGTAACGTGATGCGATCACTTACATTCACATCATATATTTTATGTTCGGGCTTGGCGAACACTATTGAAAAATATCCAACTGCAACTAGTAAATGCATGCCCCTTTTTCTCTCACTGTTAAAGCTCAAATAAATGTCTTATCAGCTAAGACCTTTTCGAGACTATGACGTTAAGATAACAATGCAGAATGATTAGTTATGGTGGGTTAAAGGTATTCCATGTAAAATGTCTGCATTTTATTCATAATAAATACATGTTTATACATACAATACAAAACAATACATAATTGTATCATTTTACAGATGACATTTAAAAATACCCTTACAACGACATGTTCAAGGTTGACCATTGTATAATTAATTAGACCGTGATTTTTTTAAGGAAATGTATGGACAGCGATTGTTTTTTTTAAATATATTGTAAAATGTAATGCACATATTTTGGTGTAAATAAACAAAGACTTTTTATCAATCAAAATATGAAACAAGATGAACCGTCTTCGGTAAACACATTTATTTTATTTTTACAAAATACAACTATTCTTTCTTAATCAAGCGAAGATAACTAATAGGCTCAAATTTGTTGGTTTTCTATTTGTTATGCGTCATAAAAAATGTTAATTACACATACTCCATTATCTAACAAAATACAACCATTGATTTAGATTAGATTAGTTGTTTCATGTCCATTCTTTAACATAAAATACATTAAAATTAGCTCTTCTTCTACTGTAGGACCGTTACTCATAGTGAATCTGACTCTTCGGCCATTTGATCATCGAAGTGTATCGATATTAGAAGTATTTTGAATAGAGCTTACACCTAAACCTGAACATGTCAATACATGCACAATATATTTCTGAACAATTTTGCGAATAAAAATTCCCGGTTAGTTAAGGCTGCGTTTTGAGGATTTCATGTAAAAACAAAAAGCATCTTTACAAATGTGCCTTACTAGATTCTCCTTTGCGTTGATTAAAAGAAACTAGAGGTACTGTGAGCAAGCTCACAATTGATACCCCCCGCTAAGAAAAAAATCATAACGCGTGTATTTTTGCTATTATAGAAAATATTGGATGAATCTATTTCACTGTCCATTTTCTATAAATAACAACTGCTTTATTTTTGAAAACTGTTCATTTTTAGCTTCTAATATTTCCATTAATACAAGACATGACACAGACAGAATTTAACTTTTTTGAAACAATGACCTTGAACTTTCGCAATTGACCTTGGGCCAAGGTCATGACACACCCTTTAATCATAAGCAATCTTTGTGTGAAGTAAGAACTTCCAATGTTTCCCCATAAGAAAGATATGGACCAGACACGAATTTTGCACTTTTTCTGCCCTTGACCTTGCCCGAATGACCTTGGGTCAAGGTCATGACACACCCTTAGGTCATAAGCAATCTGTGTGTGAAGTAAAAACTTCCAATGTTTCTCCATAAGAAAGATATGGACCGGACACGAATTTTGCACTTTTTCTGCCAGTGACCTTGACCTTGCCCGAATGACCTTGGGTCAAGGTCATGACACACCCTTAGGTCATAAGCAATCCTTGTGTGAGGTAAGAACTTCCAATGTTTCTCCATAAGAAAGATATGGACCGGACACGATTGCACAGACAGACGGATAGACAGACAGACGGACGGACGGACAAGATGATTCCTATATACCCCCCCAAACTTTGTTTGCGGGGGGTATAATGAATATATTTTATGGAATCAATCATTATCACATTAGAAAGGTTTTACCATCTACAACCCGGGAATGTAAATGACACAAGTAAAAAACTCAGGTACTATGGCACATTATTTATTTTTTTAAATAATTGCGGCTCCTTCAGAGTATTCTAATCAATGATTAGTTATCAGTACATTTCATGAGGCACTTAGTTACATGTAACTTCATTTGCTTGTTTCCAAGTGTTTCAAACGCATGCGATGGGGCCACGCCAAATTATAATTTATTTTAAATTCTTTTATATCGCTGATATCATAAGAAGGTGTTCTTGATTTTCTTTAAAAAAAAAGGTTGGCATTTGTTTCAATGTACAAATGTTAATTCACAATAAGATATACAGGGTTAATATATCGCAGATCACTGGGTTCACTGCAAAATCCAATGCTACATTACCAAACAGAACGATAATTGGTAAGGAGTTATTCTTTATTTCTAGTATATTTTGTCAGCTAAAGTACAAATTTACGCTAACAGCCATCCAGCGAAATAGGTTCTTCCGATATGATCGCTCAATATGTCCCCAAGGTTGGCAAACTGGGTCGTACGTACAAACACATCGTCCCCTTGATTGACATGAACCACCACAGTCCCTCCTGAATTCCCACCTACCCCTGGGTGGGCATCAAAGTAAACTGACCCCTTCACCACGTTGTTCACGACAAGCTCTGTCGAAACGTGTGCATCGTTTTGTAGTCTGAATGACCAGGTGAATACGTAGAACCCTGTACGAGGGGTAATGAATGTTCCTGAATGGTGATGGAAACTGTCGCCGGCATTTGTTATGATTGTGTCGAAGGTCAGGATGAAATGGCTACTGGGACTTGGAATTTTCTGAGAAGCATAGGCGTAGAAGGCGACCGTGTTTTCCGCGTTTGGTGCCGCTGTCGTTTGTGTCGAGAGTAGTCTTTCTGTGGAGTTCAATTATTTGCATTTGTTAACATATATTTAACCATGTTGCCAAATCATATTTCAATTTTAAAATATTAAGAGAGGTTAAACGTTTGAATGTGTACTTCTACGGATATGCGTGGAGCTACAAGGAAGTTTACTCGTACAATTATCAAAATATGGCTTATATTTAATAAACTGTACTTGTAACTTAACTTTTAGAATAATTAGATTTCATATTTTTAACACTCTCACTGTTTATAATATAATTCTGTGAAATTGATGAAACCAAAAGCACAGTCGTCCTTAACTTATCGTCTTCTTTACATAAAACAACTTATGATACTCAAATCTGTATTTCTTTTGAAAAATGCCACAAGCCTTCACCTCCGCATAATTTTGATTCTAACGTATGTTTTTATATAGTGTTAATAAAATAATTAAAAAAAGAAACAAATTCATTAAAAAAAGACAAACAAACCCGTTCTAGGAATAGAAGAACCAATCGAGTTTAGAGATTTTCGAGATGGTCGTTGTTTCCCCACAGTATATAACAGTTTAGATACTTTTTTCACTGTTTTCTCACATACACGAACATTTTGGTTCAATTTTTCAATTGATAGATCTTGTATCTTTATTTTCTTCATCAAGGCAATAATTTCCTCTGAACTTTCACTGTTCTTTTTCTCTAGTGATTGGCATTTCTGCTCCAGAGCCGTTATTCTCTCATTCTGATGCATCACAACATTTTTCAGTTCCAAAACCATTTCTCGTAAAGCAATGTCACCATTATTTGATAAAAACTCATCATTTGTTTGTGCAAATGAAACTGTTAAGCTTACGAAAACAATAACAATCAACATGACCGCCGTCATTCGGAAATAAGGTAGGCAGGTACGCTATAGGTCAAACCAATCATGATAAGGAATCATATAAGTGCATGCTACAGCATAGTATTAAATCTCGAATGCCAGTTCTTATCTGCCTTAACCATGTTAGACACCACGTAACAGTCGGTCGAGAGCGAATAAGAGTACACATGACTTTTGTTAAAGTGAATATCGCAACACGAGATTTGTATTGAAAAAAATCTAGTTGTTAAACATTGAAAATTGTTCTTACAGATTTAATTTTTATTTGAGTTAAAGGGAATTGAATAATAAATCATATGTATTGAAAATTTTTTGCACGATAAAAAAACACAACTGTTTTGATTATTAGAAACGATGTTTTAGTTCGCCTTGAAAACATAAGAAGGCTGAAAAATGATATTTACCTTGTTTAAATGCTATCTTTATTTATCGCCTCCGTGTCTTAATATTACCGAGTAGGGAATTTGAGTAATGGACAATTCATTTTTGCCTAACAACATTGCAAAAGAAAATTAGGCTTAGACCAGAGTTAAAATGAGCATATGGTATCAATTTACAATATACCGAAGGTAAACTGTGTTGTAATTTTTTGAAGTTTGGAGGATGTTTTATATGCGACTTATTAGCACATGTTCTTCTTATAACGAGCTATGAAGTGTGTCCATGCTTAATCAAAGTGTTCTCATCAATTTTACAATATCATACTTTGTTATCAAAAAAGGTCGTCTTACTTTAAAACCAGTTCAAGCTCGTGTGTTAAAGAAATCAATTTTTATACCCCCCGCAAACAAAGTTTGGGGGGGTATATAGGAATCACCTTGTCCGTCCGTCCGTCTGTCCGTCTGTCTGTCTGTCTGTCTGTCTGTCTGTCCGTCTGTCTGTGCAATCGTGTCCGGTCCATATCTTTCTTATGGGGAAACATTGGAAGTTCTTACTTCACACAAAGATTGCTTATGACCTAAGGGTGTGTCATGACCTTGACCCAAGGTCATTCGGGCAAGGTCAAGGTCACTGGCAGAAAAAGTGCAAAATTCGTGTCCGGTCCATATCTTTCTTATGGGGAAACATTGGAACTTCTTACTTCACACAAAGATTGCTTATGACCTAAGAGTGTGTCATGACCTTGACCCAAGGTCATTTGGGCAAGGTTAAGGTCACTGGCAGAAAAAAAGCAAAATTCGTGTCCGGTCCATATCTTTCTTATGGAGAAACATTGGAAGTTCTTACTTCACACAAAGATTGCTTATGACCTAAGGGTGTGTTATGACCTTGACCCAAGGTCAATTGAGAAAGTTCAAGGTCATTGTTTCAAAAAAGCTAAATTCTGTCTGTGTCATGTTTTGTATTAATGGAAATATTAGAAGCTGAAAATTAACAGTTTTCAAAAATAAAGCAGTTGTTATTTATAGAAAATGGACAGTGAAATAGATTCATCCAATATTTTCTATAATAGCAAAAATACACGCGTTATGATTTTTATCTTAGCGGGGGGTATCAATTGTGAGCTTGCTCACAGTACCTCTAGTTTCGATCTGTGCACTTTACGTATTTTTCTACATACAACAAAATGATACTAATTAGGATATAATGCTGCTTTTTAAAACAATGCAAATTTTTAAGGTACTATTAACTGATGTATTCATGCTGAACACGTCTCCTTTATGATCTATGTGGGCTGTTAACTTTTAGAGAAAAAAATGGAAAAAAAATTAAATTCTAATCAGTCACTCTCTTTAATTAGACAAAAATGTGTTTTTATAATTGAGATAATAAATTATGCTGCTTGTGAAATGTGATGTACATTGATACGATTGTATTTAATGGCCCTTGCTCATAAATATTGTTTACAACTGCGCTTTCTGAACTTATCCATTTTTCAAACTGTTGTTTTAAGTTGTAAACATTTTACAAATAATACGTGCACTACACTCTGTGTATGTTTTCCAGATAAGCTTTAAATATTTGATTAGATTTTGATTAACTTTTTTTATATTTACCTATAGCTTTGATGATATTAGTTCAAGGATTTGATTAGGCATTAATGATCTATTTGTTTAACTCGTCTGTACTTTTAATGCTTCTTGATGTTTCTACATATTAAAAGATCTGTTTACAGATTCATTCATTGTCAAAGATAATAAGAAAAAATTAATGGGAAAACGAATGTGATAAACTGGCTAAGGAAAATCCGATCAGAACAGCTTAAATATGTAAAATAGAATGTATTTATTTAAACGCCCATAGCTAGATTTGTGTGCGTTAAAACAATATGAGCTGCATTTTTCATGTTGAATTTTTTTTTTTTTACTACAATGTTTTTTTCTACTAAAATGACAAAAATATCATGGATTTTAAATTTCTGATAGTCATATTTTTGTAGAAAAGGCGTTAAGAAGCCTTATTTGAAGCAAAATTGAATTATTGTCGTCCTGTACAAAAATTGATTTGCTGTATATTCCTCAGAAGAGAAATATTTCCTTTGACAAAAAATTATTGATTTTTAAAAATTTTATTTATCATAAAAGTTTAAGTTTTATGCATAGACTTATCATACTAGCAGGTTTTTGCAGCAAAAAAAAATCTATAAAATACAGCTCATATATAACATTGTTCATATAATGAAAAACTACTGTTGTACTACCTATTGAATTTTACGTTAAAAATATGTAATGTCCACCGTTATAGTTTTAAACTATAAATTAAGACGTTATTGAATACTTGGAATGGAACGTTTGTTAAATGAAATCGAATTTGTCATATGTTTTAATAAGATTGCAATATCAAAGGTTTATTTCTTACATTTTCAGGCAAACGGTTCTCATAACAGAAAAAAGTATCATTTTCACGAATAAGAAATGTACGCAGTATGCTCTAGATTGTTCTCACTTTTAAATGGTTGATCCAAATTTTTAAGTCATCAAAAATTAAGGTGCGTTAAACGCATGAATTTCTTTCAAATGCCACACTCGATAGATGGCCACGCATTTTCAGATAATTTTTAAGTAGAAAATAGAATGTCATTTTGGGAAAATGAAAGCGATATATGATTAAAAAAACTGTGGGTAAATATTTAGAGAAAATGCAGTTTTATTTGTACAGCATAAAAACCGTCGAGAAATTGATATTTAGTTATTTTTATCGCCGTCCATTCAAACCTCCAAGCAACTCTCCCAAAAGAAAGATTTTTGTTTTAAAACAAAAACGCAGAAACGATCAATAATGACTCATTGGATATTTTATTGATATCTCACAGTTGTGACTTTTGTAACGGGATGAGCGGAGGCTACTCCAAACAACAACAAGAAATCTTAAATTTAACAAAATTTAATAACAAAAAAAATAAGAGAAAGAAAGAAAAGATAGAAATATAAACACTAAACCACACAAACACTCACACACCTTTCACTCAACAAGAAAAAATATCATGTTTATACAAATGACCAAAAATAAATTAGAAGAGTGTCCGAATCGCCGGGGCTGTAGTCCTGGACCAACTACGGACAACCACAACTAGAGTAGTTTCGTCACCACAATCATCATCATCACCATCGCCATCATAATCATCGACACTATCGTCAACATCATCGCCTACAACACCATAATCATCTACTTCATAATCATCGACAAGACCATCATTATCGTCGTCGACATCACCATAACATCATCGTCGTCATCAACAGCACCATCACATCATCATCGACATCACCATCGTCGTCGATATCACCATCGCATCATCATCGTCCTCAACATCAACAATATGACACTACAATAAGTGTTCAAGTGACACCATAACACCATAATAAAATCAATATTGTATAATACATTATATAATAAGTACCTCACTGATAGTATCAAACTATGATAATGTATAAATAGTATTATATTAAAGGCAGCATCTCAAAATATTGTAAGTAAATGGTAACTAAGTTATTTGTTTACAGTAAACAATATGGCGTCTGAGACTTCCGGTGACGCACTTCCGCCCAAGAAGTTAGGTGGAAAAAGTGACAATAAATTGTAAAATAAAATAACGCATAGAAAATAGCCCTTTAAATCACCGTTTCTTTATACAGCAATAGCAAAAACTGTACTATAGAAAAAGACGAATTCCATTTAAACACTCTCGTGAACACACAGGTAACTCTACAGTGAACAATGGTCAAGGTGACTTTATAGGACGACTGCGTAATACTAATAAAAAGGCGCAAAAATTTACAAATAAACTACACCAAGCTAAATAAATACTTACCACGGTCAGCTATCCGTGTCCGCGTCAAATGCTGAACTTGTGAAACTAAAACATGCCACACAGGCTTCTAACACGATACCCCCTTCACACACTAAGCACGTCTTTATTGCTGGACAGCTCGGCCGGGTATAACTTAGCGCCTATTGTTAGGGTCGGCCAAGGACGTTGCAAAGAATTATGGGAAAAATAAAATCGGGTGTGTTCGATATGAACAGTGATTGTCACAACTTTACAATGGGATTTGCGTAGGCATAACGAAGTAAAATAATGTGGAGTTTTATAAACAGTGTAAAAATTGATTGTGGTGTATAAAACATCGGATAAATAGAATCTCATATGATTTGTAGTATAATATGATTTTTATCCAACTTGTGTGTTTTATCCCCTCACTAAGGCTCAAGAAAAAAACACTTTAGTTGTTGGATGAAAATCATATCCAACTACAAATCACGAGATCCTATATACATGTATTCCAGTTCTTTACATCTTCTGCCGGGCATTTATTTTTTAATCATTGTTAATATAAAGAGGATGGAATTCAAAGTTTTTTCACTTCTCGATATTAATTGTCATAGCGGGGCCCTTCCTGACTGGTCAGTTTTCTAGTTTTACCTATTTCCTATTTAAAGCTGCTTGGTCCGATTTTTTTGTTAATACAGTATCATATTTTTTTTCCATACAAGCCATTTATCTTAGAAAGTTATGGACTTTCTCCTATTTACACCAGCAGAATCAGTCTCCTTTCAAAGTTAGAAATATTCAAAGTAGATAAAAATAATTTCTCTCTGGGCAAACGAAAAAACAAACCAAAATGCATCACGGGAATGTTTAGAAAAGGAAACCGCTTCGTTTCGTCCCCCGAATGATTTGGGTTATCCAACCCGCATGCTATGCATTGATTGTAAAGAAAGCAGACTTCAGAAATATTGGCGAACAAAACGTACACATGTTTATTTGTAATTTGTCTGATCATTTCGACCTTTATTTAAAGCGATGTCAAAGTCGTAACACAACCATACCCGGCTCGTCGTCAAGGGTGAAATTTAACATGAGGCGAAATAACGCGGTACCCTTTTATGTCGTTTGTTTTGTTAGCAAATTTTGTAGGTATTTTTCTTCATTGAAATATGGCTTGATTGACTGGAAAACTACTGCAATGCCTATTTTTATACATATACTAAGCATAACCATCGTTTAAAAGGGTGCATAAAATTTGATACAAAATCGGACCAAGCAGCTTTAATTTCTATATCAACTATATAGTTTTAATTTCCTCTGTTCTTTTATCTCTGATTAAAGCATGACATCTCGTTTACAATAGCTCTGAAATAGTTGTGTGCTTGGAACCTTTCATAGAATAATACAAACCGGTAGGGGACGTGTATTGCTTATGTAATACTCTCAGAATGCTTGTTTTAAATACAATTGATGTTTAACTAGAACACCGCTAAGCAAATCATTCCGACGCGACATGAATTATACTGGGTGATGTATTATTTAAGGTGGATCTCTACACCAAATAAGTGTAGGAGATTTTTGTTGCATGCATTTGTTACCAATACTAGGCACAGTATTCAACAATAATAGACCTCAAAATACAATACACTATTTTCTAGAGAATTTTTAAAATATCAGTCTGGTTCCAGATAACCCCATATTCATCAAATTATTAAACATTTCTGTTTTAAAAATTTTATAAAAGTGAAATGTTATTAAGTTTAGAAATGAAAAACAAAAAAATCATGAATGAAGTTTGTATGATTTTTATTGGAATCCACATAAATATGAAACTAAAATATAAAAAAATTCTTTTAAGGCAAACTGCTGGACAAAATCCTACAAAAACCTAAAAATATAAACAATATTCGTTGGTTAATAGGATGAAGAAAAGAAATTGAATGAAATTGAAAAATTAAAGGAAATACTTAATTATTGCAAAAATCTTGGTATAAAAGATCCTGTTTAAGAGTTGTCTTTCTTTATTTTACATGGTCTCAAATATCTTGGGATCAATTTTTTAATTTATAAAAATCACGAAGAAAAATTAAAAAAGGAACAAGTCTATGCTAAATATGTAGATATAAGATTAGTAGTGCTTATGATAATGTTTGAAGCTGAAAAATTATATTTTTGATGAATGCATTATATATATTTAACTCTTTAAAACAAAATATTAGTAGTTAAATTGCCTTTTATTTTTTTTATATACAATAGCAATTATAAACAACAACCATACGCATATTAATACATACATTAGATGTCCATAGTGATACACATGCATGTGTGGAAATGAAAAACATGCTCCTTATCAGAATTCTGTCTTTTCCTCATTTGGCCTGCAAAACCGGGCCTCCACTGCTATTGCTACCTAGCTGTATTTATTTTAATCAAAATACATTAGTTTAATGTCAAAGTTTCAATGAAAGTCTTTTACTGCAAATATTTTTTTTTAAATTTGGGAAGTTAGGATCAATTCAAGAGATCGTACTACGGTACTTTCGTTTTATATTCATCATACATATATAGTTTAAATGAAAATTTGACATCTGCTTACCTATATCGATAATCCGCCACATATGTATGATCGTCTGTTGCAGATGACATGACAAAAATGTATTGCCAATAGCAGCAGAGCAGGGAAACTGTATATTATCTAGATTCCACGTTTTCCGTACAAAACAGCTGATAATCAATGTTAGTTAAAAGCTTTAAACAGGAAGAAAATTGACTTATTTTCTAAGCGTTTTGGTGATTTCAGTCCTATCTCACCTCCTTAGTTAGAAGAGTTCAATTAAACGGTGTATAGCTATTTTGTACCACGACATAATGTTATCAATCCGGAACACAATGGCGTTTCGAACGGAAGTCAGACATGTTTTGACGATGTAGCCTTCCACCTTAAGAATAAATGGAAATAATTGAACTACAACTATATCGTTTTGTGAAAAGAGAAAATTAGAGTCGTTTGAAATATTACACGAATATTCACATCCTTAAATCACTTCGAAATCAAAACATTTATCCCAAGCTATTTCATGGTTTACATGGACGGGAGGGGGGCTTTTACGTGGTTGAACAGTTCCCCTGTTTTAGCAGAAACACTAAACATCTGCTTTAAGGTTTAATAATGTAGCTTCATTTCATAATATGCATTATTTTTAAACATATATAAACAATTCTTGCAAGCAGATTACAGATTATAATGACGTAGCTGAGGTCGTGCGATATGTAATCTGCTCTGATAAGAAATTAAAGTTGGCAGCAAGTTGCGCGAGGGGATACACAGTTAAGATGCCACACGAATTTACAACATTGGCTAGTGTGAAAGCATTTTTATTTCATATTACGCTAGTGCTGAAGGTCATCTTGTCGATATCAATTGTTTATAAAACAAACAATCGTTATAAATGGTATTTAAAACTTTTTAATACTAACAGTAGTTGAAGTCATGAAAATTTACTTAAAGAAAGGTGCCACTGTACAGTGTAACGAAATTCCACATATTCCAAAATACGTTCTTCACAATATGTTTGTTTCATAGAATCCATCAGAGCTTAAATTTGTTGTATAGACAGAAATTTAAGGTTTTAAACAATTTAGATGTTGCGTGTCTCAGGTTATAACATGTCACACAATTTCAAGACATTGCTATATTTCCTATAAATTTGATTGCTTGAAACAAAAAACACGAGAAAACAAATCAAATCAATTATGACATCATAATGGATTTGGTGCCAATAAACGACACTCTGGAGCCATAATCTAGATTTTAAATGTATAACAATATATCTAAAATCCGTACACCTCAACTTCACCGATTCCCAGATACACGTAACCACTCGCCAATTTCTGAATAGTGACACTACTACCCCTGGATCCTGGAGGACACATAAAGAGTATGACGTCATTGCCGGCTGTGGGACCCTGATACAATCCTCCACATAGGTATTTGTATACGTCTATTGCAATATCGATGTCGTCTGCTTGGGAGGCTAAATGAGATTAAAATGACTTATATAGAAAGCAAAAAGTGTATTGACATAAGCGTTTATAAGTTCTACAATATGTTTACAGTAAATACCCATGCGTGATAGTATAGAGGGCTGAACCCTGTAACACGTTGCGATGTATATATGTATGGGTTATTTTTAGTTATTAATTTTAATGAGATAATTAGATTTATTTCATGGAGTTATTTGTAATTTTTCTAAAAAAAAATTCCTATTATGATCGGAAAAAAATTTCAAGTCGGTTTTTTAATAAGATGCGCCGTACTGTCCCTTTAATATAATGTGATGTCAGTGTTAACAAAAGGAGGATGGGCTTGTACGGTGAAATATAACAATAATCGTTTTTTGTAATTGTGGTTTATAAAATAAGAAAATAGACTGACAGGTGGACATTTTAACGAGAAAAGGAAAATTGCCAATAAAGCCAAATTTTCAACCTCGTCAAAATGACCACGTTTTAAGCATTTTTGTAGGAAATTCCTGAATGATTCAATGAATTTGCAAATACCAACATAATTTTAAACTGTTCGCAACTTTAAGAAATAATACTGAAATATTCGACAGATGCTTCTCGAGATTTCATACGGTATTAATTCCTCGCTTGTAAGAAGAAATATTTTGTATAACATCAGCATCCGTTTCTCACAATGTAGAGATAACGGCAATAAATCAATAAATTACATTGGTTTTGTATAGGGCACACACATTTGACGGAAAAAACCCAAGAATGAGTATCTTATATTTCACCATAAACACCATCCCCTGCGTAGAAGACAACTTTTTCTATATAATACGTGGTATCCAACTGAATCATCAGCCAGGGAACTGGGGACCAGTTTGAGACAGCTACTAAATTGCTGTTTTGCGAGTGTCACCCCGTCTACGGCGAGTGATGAACTGTGATTGCTATCCAATGTTCCGCTTAAAATTGTGGTTCTTTTATACGCCACTGTCAACAAAATATTTTATCAGTTAATAAACAAGGCTTTGCCAGAGAGAGAGAAAAAGAGAGGTAGAGAGTTAGAGGTATGAAGATAGCTCGAAAGAGAGATTAGAACAGCATAGTTGCTTAAAACCATTATTACAATCAAGTTTAAATTACTAAGGTTTGTATAAATACTTTTATTCTTCAATGATATTAAATTACTTAAATATGTACACATATGAATACATCCCTTCTTAAAACCTAATTTTAATGTAAAGTCAATAGATTAGTGCGACGTAGTGTTTAGTAATAAGTGTTAAACCCAAGTAAATGCATTTTTTATGCAAGCTTAGAAATAATTCAAATGTGTTCAAAGTAATTTTGACAATGTTTTCATAAACATATCATGAACGTTGAAAGGTCACTTACGATTCTCTCCGAATGCAATATTCTGAAACAATAAATAAGTGATCAACCGTTCAGCAATTGATAAAGTAACAAAATCATGTGGTCCCTTTATCATTTTTAGTTTGATATATATACCTTTTATCTAAGAGGTGTTTAAAAGATAGTCAAAACAGTGAACACTTTCTTCAACAAGAAAATATATATAACTGCTCACCTTTTCTATGTATTTACATCCAGGATCATCCATAATATCGAATCCTCTAATTTTCTTCCATGTACAGCATGTTTCACAATAGAATAAACTCTCGGTAACTTTACAGAGCTGAAACCCAATACAACGTTGGTCGAGCTCGCAGTTAAGCACGCACATGTGCCACATTTTTCCATAACTGTTTTCTTCAAAAGCAAGCAAAGGTTCAAAATCTGTCGAATTAAGTTCACCATGGGTAATCTTTTGAAAAGCTTTGGTGACACATTGCTGAGAAAAACAGCTTTTAATGAAAATGAAGGAAAGTACGAACAGGTAATTTTGTGTCATCGCTAAACAGTTATCTGTTCCATTCGAATATGGTGTTGCTTAAAACCATAGCATTGATATTCTCTGCATAAACTGTGCACGGATGCACGTAACGAAAAGACCCCGCCCTACATGCATTTCAGCATAATTATATAGCGAGTTGGTTCGATGTAATCATCCTGGTTCATACATCTCATTCATAATTGACACATGCAACCGATTCTTAAAGCGGCTTAATCATACGGTTGCTGATCAGAAAAGTCACGTTCTGATAGAAATAAACATGAACACTTTAACACGTATCTTTTTATAATTAAACTTAACTGAATCGGTTTATTTCTTTATTTATATTTATTCGTCATTTTTGTTTTTAATTAAAAATTTTTGTATTCCAAAGACTACATACGTAGCTATCATAGTCGTAAAAGGCATATGGGCATAGCAACAACGAATCATTGGTGTATTGTATGTCGCAAAACAAAATGCACATTATTTATGTATATTTATTGTTTTTTAACCTATACTGAGTTTTCTATTTTTTAAACAATTGATTTCACTTGCTTTATTCATACATGTACCAAAAAACCCCAGCTTGAAGACTGTTTAGGTGTGCATAGAAAGAAATGAGATTATAGCATAGAGTTTTAAATTGTTTTAAAGTTGTAACAATTACAGTTTAAATGGTTTGTGAAATTATAATATCAGTGTCAAATTATCTATATCATCCATGGATATTCAATTGATAAACATTTCCTAATCTTTTTTTTTTTTTTTTTACTCTCAAGAAACATATTTAATAAATTAAATACAGTTTTTTTTAAATATTCTTTTATTCACTCATGCTCATTCTCTCACACTCAATCTAATTGGTAGAGGCTGCTTAAATTGGAAAAATAACAAAAGAATTAAACCAAAAAAAAACCCAAACAAACAAAAACTGAAGAAAAAGAAAAAAAAATAACACCAAAAAAATCATAAGGTATATATAAAATAGTAAGACTATTAGAACGGATGAAAAGAAATATTGTTTCGAACATAGAATAATTAAATTAATAACTTTGTTGTTTTTAGACATTGGAAGTTCACCTAACAAAATATTAACTACATTAAAACCAAGTCTTAAGGAAGTTGCATGGTAAATATGCAAGCTTAGGTTGCTCCAGTGGGAATTACATTACAAGAGTTTAATTGCCTATACACTTCATTAGTACATTTATTATGCAACAACAAAGATTTATAATATATTTGAATGTATGAAGTAATAAACCCTTGGTATGATTTTTTTGTAAGAAAAGATTTAAGATATCTTGATATGGCACTTACTACACTGTTATACAGCATAATACAGACATTTCCTAATCTTTTTAAAGCTCAGACCTTTATATTATAAAACAAAAAAACTCACTTAAGAGGCTTGCCAGTTAAGCAATTTGATGATTATACCGTTAGCATTTCTTTAAGGAGTCCTATGTTTTTAGCATTTATTTTTTTCTATCAGATGATTGTTTGTACAATTAAAAACATCTTATTTTATTTAATTAAGTGTTTTGTTTTAACTTACTTAACCCAAGCATAGCCTGTTTGGATTGATCATCGTAACTAATGGCAACTTCATGACAAAAGTTGACATAAATAAGAAAATACAAAATGTAGCTGTAAAAAAAATAACATTATATAATTATTACATAACCTGATGCATCGTTGACTATAGGTTAATACATACATTTACTAAATGTAAACGTTTTTGACATATATATATATCCACGTTATCTTCTGCAAATAATGAATTGACATGATTTGTAGAGCGCTCGGTGAAAGAAGGTTTAACAGAATCGAATCCAGGAAGTAAAAAGATATAACACAAGAAAACCAGTTATCCATAAGCAACGATGTTTTTTGACTTGTTATCATAACAACATTGTGTTCAAAACGTTGTTCTGTGTATACTTTTTCGGACTTATTAAAGAACATCTTAATATGAAGGCTGTAAGTACCAACATATTATGTGCTACTCTGAAATGATGCAAACTAGATGTGGATTTATGCTACATATTAATGATTGATTGATTTATTTTTTTTCTCTATCAACTTATTTGATAATATTTTTGGAATGTTATCTATCTTTTTATCAATATATCAAAAAATTGGAAAACTTGTTGAATTTGAGAATGGAACATTAACACATAATCTCAAGCTTTATTAAATCATAAATTACCTTGAAGACGGGTCATGGTTTAAATTCCTTGATCTCTAGTAACCATCGATCGCAGATTGGATGTGTATCAGTAAAATGTACATACCTGCGCTTTAACGTCGTTTACATAAATGCTTGCACCTAACAATTGCAACATTAAAACTTCTTCTATCAGAAAAATCATTAATATCATTTGCTTCTATATCCATTTTGTGGCGGGCAAATATTAAAATCTTACGTTTATTTTTTATAAGACGTTTTTTATTTTGCATGTACAAAAATACACTTCTTATGAAAAGTTACAATCACAATTTTACACTTTTCTTATCAACAGTTCTTTCAATTAACTGTATCATTTAATAACATCACCAGGGTTATTCTGAAATAAATCAAAAACCTACTTTCATTTTCGATAAACAAGCCCGAAATAGCAAACATGAGAGTAAGGTGGTGGACAGATTTGGCGGATCCAAGTCGGAGATAGTCTCGATCAAAACATATAATTGCAATAAATAATATTAAATGATTATAAGAGTGAATATATTTACTCTGAGCCTATTTAGAAAATATATAAAAGTTAAGATTTAACAAATGTTGAATAGATAAAAAAGTCAATTCGTTTTTTTAGTTAGGGATTTTAGTTTTGATACTCATTCGCTTGCATAGCACGATCTCTGGTGAGAGAATGGGATAGAACTTTTCTGAACGGGGTAACCAAGAACGCGGAATGACTAATAAACGTAAAGTGTAGGACGAGTTCATCAAGAATCGCGGGCAGATACCTTGGATCGGATTTCGATTAATACCAAAAAAAATAATGAATAATATGAAACAATAAATACGATTTTAGTATTAATGTATAGTGTCGCTTATCTCAGACTCTCATTCTCGAGACTGTAAAGAACTTTCCAGAACGGGGTGCTCACAAACGGGTTAAATAATTGACATCATGGTGGAAAGTGTAGGACGAGTTAACCATCGGCTATATACTGTCAACCGCAATTTCTCGAAAAGTTGCGATTGCTATTTTTCTAATTATTTTTTCTATATTGTTTTCCTATTATTTTAAATTCTTTTTTGTGACAGTAAAAGAAATCATTGCAAAATGACATAAAGAACCAAATTTAGAGAAAGATACACTAAATACTAATCACTGCTTGAAATAAATACAGTAAAAAAAGTTTATTTTTTTTCCAAGTCCGCTACAACAAACCGGATTAAGGCTTCATGTTTATACATGTGTATATTATCCATTTCAATTTAGATTTGCATCTCTGCCCACTCCTCTAAATATCCAGTAATGAAGTTTGTTATTTATATCATTTTTAATTTAACCAATTCTTACCTCTGTATAATTCAACTAGCTCCAATTAAGGCTTTTTAACGCCCTTTTCACACAAAAGTATGGCTTAAAGATATTTAAAAACCATGATATTTTTGTCATTTTAGTAGAAAAAAAACCAGTTTCGTAAAAATAAATTTTAACATGAAAATTGCAGCTCATATTACTTTAAATCAATTCAGCGAA
Organism: Magallana angulata; assembly: GCF_025612915.1. Taxonomy (NCBI): domain Eukaryota; kingdom Metazoa; phylum Mollusca; class Bivalvia; order Ostreida; family Ostreidae; genus Magallana; species Magallana angulata. The sequence goes on from NC_069112.1 coordinate 40,852,872, forward strand.
TATACAGATGTTTGCTAAGAAAATGTTTAACACTTCCACGATTTTTAAAAACCTATTATCTTCCATTGAAATCGGTGTAAAGTTGGTTGTATTTTTGCTTCTGATGCATTCTAACGCTGTATAAAAAGTTTTCAACAAAACGATTATCTAGGCAACAATTAGTCATATTTAAAAAAGCTTTCCTCCAAGAGACAAATAAAGTCAAGTAATAATTGAAAAAAAAAAATCAACACTGTGACAGTCTTCGAAATGCCTTAATAACATTTATACTCTTCCACTCAAATTCATTTCAAAAGAAAGATATAACAAACATATAATTTATTAATTATTTTGTAAAGAACAAACACAAAACACTGAACCCCTTTTGAGAATAAGAAGATTATTATTTTGAATTGTTAATTTAGAATTGCTTAAAATTAATGATGAATACAAGTGATAACAAGAGATGTTTGTGAAACACTTATGCCCCTCCTCCCTGGGAAACATTCACAAAGAAAATGAACGTAAACTGTAAATATTTGGAATTTTTCTAAGTCCAAGGACCATAGAAAATGGCTCTATTGTACCCAATATCGAACTTGAACTAGATATTATCATGATAAACCTGTATACCAAATTTCATTTCAATATGTTCATCCTCTGTGAAGAAAATGAGCAGAAACTGCAAATAACTGGAATTTTTCTACGTCCAAGGGCCATAACTCTGTCGAAAATGGCTTGATCGTACCCAATATCGAAATTGGCCTAGATATTATCATGATAAACCTGTATACTAAATTTCATTTCTATATGTTCAACCTCTGCGAAGGAAATGAGCGGAAACTGCAAATAACTGGATTTTTTCCATGTCCAAGGGCCATAACTCTGTCGAAAATGGCTCGATCGTACCAATATCGAACTTGACCTATATATTATCATGATTAACCTGTATACAAAATTTCATTTCAATATGTTCATCCCCCGCGAAGAAAATGAGCGGACACTGTAAATTACTAGAACTTTTCTACGTCCAAGGGCCATAACTCTGTCGAAAATGGCTCGATCGTACCCGATATCGAACTTGACCTAGATATTATCATTATTAACATGTATACCAAATTTCATTTCAATATGTTAATCCTCTGCTCAGAAAATGAACGGCAACTGTTGGTGGACCGACCGACCGACAGACAGCAGCAAAGCAATAGGCCCTCGCATCTTCGAAGGAGGGCATAATAAATTGTTTTGATAGTTTTTATTAGCTCACCGAGACGAAGTCAGGGGGAGCTTATGCAATACCCTCGGCGTCGGCGTCCGGACCTGGTTAAAGTTTTTGTTGCAGGTCCTGTATCTAAGCTATTACTTGTCCTATCTTCACCAAACTTGCATGGATGATGCATCTGGACCTACTAATGGACTTGAAAGACTTGGATGCTGAACCTGAGTCCGAAATTTCAGATGCTGGAGGAGGTTAAGGTTGTTGGACCAGGTTAAAGTTTTTGTTGCAGGTGCCCTTTGATAGCAATATCTAAGTTACTGCTGGTCCGTACTTCACCAAACTTGCATGGATGGTGTGTCTTATGATACTGATGCACCAGACAGGCTTGAGTGCTGAATCTGAGCAATAGGTTTCGGATGCTGGAGGAGGTTAAGGTTTTTGGAGCTGGTTAAAGTTTTTGTTGCAGGTGCCCTTTGATAGCAATATCTAAGTTACTGCTGGTCCGTACTTCACCAAACGTACATGGATGGTGTGTCTTATGATACTGATGCACCAGGCAGGCATGGGTGCTGAATCTGAGCTATATGTTTCGGATGCTGGAGGATGTTAGGGTTTTTAGAGCTGGTTAAAGGTTTTGTTGCAGGTGCCCTCTGATGATTATATCTTAGTTACTACTTGTCCTAACTTCACCAGACTTCCATGGATGGTGCGTCTTATGATACTGATGCACCTGACAGGTTTGAATGCTGAGTCTGAGCCATACGTTTCAGATGCTGGATATGGTTAAGTTTTTTTTTTGAACAGGTCACATGTTTAATAGGTAATAGTACTTTTTCAAACGTGCATTAAACTGTAGTATGAATGAATCACAAAGGAAACTTCAGATGCAGAGCTTGATTTCCATTATCAAGGATGCTAAAAAATATATCTTAAATATTACAGGTCCTAACTTCACCAAACTTGAATGGATGGTGTGTCTTATGATACAGATGCACCTGACAGGCATGGATTTTGAATCTTAGCCATAGGTTGCGGATGCTGGAGCAGGTTAAGGTTTTGATTGCTAGTGCCCTCTGATGATGATATCTTAGTTATTACTGGTCTGAACTTCACCAAACTTGCATGGAGATGCGTCTTATGTATACTGATGCACCTGACTGGCTTGAATGCTGAACCTGAACCATAGGTTTCGGATGCTGGATGAGGTTTAGTTTTTTGGGAAACAGTTCACATGTTTTATAGATGATAGCTTGCATAGTTGATTTAACTATATTATAAATGAAACGCAGAGGTTGCTTCAGATGCAGAGCTTGATCTCCATTATCAATGATGCTAAAGAAATCTCCTACCTCACTCAAACCTGCTCGATAGATATATGTGTTTGTTGATAAATGATATAACATGATTCCTATGATATAGTATTGTATGGTATGAAACAATATTGTTTAATATGATACAATATAATATCATATGTAATATTATAAAAAGTTATATGATACGATATGATATTGTATAATTTTTTTTTTTATATTTTATGTTATGATATTGTATCATGATATCGTTATGTATAGTATTGTATATTATGATACAATATTGTATAATAGTATATTTTATTATTAATTTATTATTTAATCACATGATACTATTACATAAGATATTGCAAAATATAATATTATTGTATCCTATGATACAATATTGTTTATTCTATATTATTGTATCATACGATTTTGTATAATATGATATTAGTTTCTGTAATATAGAATTATATCACATGAAATTGTATAATATGATACTGTAATAATATATAATATCGTATCATACAATATTGTTTAATATGATATTGGTTTATAATATGATATATTATCACATCACATGAAATTGTATTGTATGATATTGTAAAATATATTGTTGCATCATATGATACAATATGTATAATATAATATTGTATTATATAATATTTTACTTTATCACATCATATTGTATCATTTGATATGATACAATGTTGTATCAAATAATATTGTATCATATGATACAATATCAAATTATGTATCAAAATGATACAGTATCATACAATATCATACTATATTGTACAATTTAATATCATTTGTTTCAATGTTATGATGTAATATGATATTGTAATATAATACTATATTGTTTTATATATTATGATATTGTATCATTTGATCAAATACAATAACGTATAACACAATACAATGTCATATCATACGTTACAATATCATATCTCATCATTGTTTATTATGGTATTTTATTGTATTATATGATATATGTTGTAAATTTGATAGGATACAATATTTAATTTTATATTATTGTATTGATTAACATATGAACTTATGATTATCATACAATTTTTTAACAGATGATATACGATATTGTGTCAAAACAGAATCCATGAATATCAAAGATCATAAAGTATGATTTTCATTTAATATGATAAAGGTGGTCTCATAAAGGTGAAGTCTCATAAGGGTGATGTCTCGTCTTGGTGAGCTTTGTAATCAGTGATTACCTATGTTTCTAATTATAACTGAAAGTCATCGTTCTGGAAATTCACTTAATGAACACTTTTTTCAAACGAAAAATTTCATATTTTTTTCTTAACAATACAGGTAGACAAAAAAGTGACATCAGCAAATTTTACGAAAGCCGGAAACCACAAACCTGTAAGGATACCTTTCTAAATGCACATATATAATTTAGACTTGCCTGTAGTTAAAAAGATGGTTACAATGGTAAATACATGTAGTAAAATGCTGTATTTATTATTTTGTAAAATATTCTAATTGTAGCTTAAAATCATTGTTGTGTAAAGTCATTGTATATAAATATCTCTTCAAACTTTAAATATCATATTTCTTTTGGACGAAACAGGTAGATAAAAACGTAACATCATCGGATTCGGAAAAATCAATTAATCACAAAACTGTAAGGACACACTTAAAAATCAATGCATAATAATTTCACCTTGCCTGTAATTAAAAGGATGTATACAATTGTAAACAGTACAGAAGGTTTTTTTTTTTAATTTTTTTTATCTTAATGTAACTAAAAGTCATTGTTGTGTAAAATTGTTTTCTATAAATATTTCTTAAATATATCAAACGTTAAAGAGCATAATTATTTTTTTTGACAAAACACTGGTCAAAAATCGAGTGGAACTACATGTATAAGATTTTCACAAATTTAGGAATGTAAATGTTTGCTTATATTTTTTATGATTTACTATTCAATAAATTTATCCTAGATATTTTTTTAGCTGTATTATGGTTTCGGTGCATATTTGCCGCAACTGTTCTGAAAAACATCTCTCCTTTTGAGAGAAAATTGTATACGAATACGCATACAATCATATTTCTTTGTAGACAAAACCAGATGACGGAATAGTGTTAGCTTTTCCCCAGCCCGGTATTCACAGAAATGTATTATATTTTGAGCAACCTGGGATCACCGTATATGTAAGTTATTTTGAGCAGCTCACAATTGGCAAAATCGAAGACGAGTTCTTATTTTTCCAGGTTTTTGGTACTAGTATATTATATGGTAGATATGTATATGCTTCTTATTCTAGTTTGTGACCGAGTGTATTAGTATATGAGGACAGTTTTGAGTGTTTAGACGTATTTGCAATAACCGTCAACCTTTTATATTTCGTTTGTTGTGGGTATAATGATATTGTTTTAAAATTTAAAGCTGATATTAATTCATAAATACGGATCATTTCCCTTTTATCTCCGACTACCGCAATATTAGTTGTCGATTTCTATTGTTCTGCTCATCGCTACACACCCCCTATGTAAGGCCGAAAGCACTATTCATGCTTCACCGCATTTAGGTATTTCATTCACCCAAACACGTTACCTTGGACGAAAAGACGTAGAAACGCGTTTTGAACAAAAAATAATATGACAACCACTGCACTGGCAAGGAATATCCAATGAACGTCGAAACAAAACAAACTGAAATCCAGAAACAGATGCTTCAAAAGTCCTCGATAACTGTAGACCGTTTTCCTGTGTATGTTATAACATTGCACATGCGCAATCACAAACTGTGGCAGATTGGGCATTGCCAATGATCGCATGGATTATTTTTGTAGAAACCGATGGAAACGATGTCACTTTGTTATTTTATGGGATTTACTATCATGTATCTACTGTGTTGTATGTAGTGCCGCCGGTGACTTAAAAAAGATGCAGACGTTTTGCACTCTATATGAACGACACACGTTTTCGATGTGCATGTGAAGTAAGGCAGCACTATTTGTGAAAAATAGTACGGATACCTTGGAAATTCTTTCAAAGAATAAATATATTTTGTATTTTATTGATTGCTGTTTCCTTTATTCTTTACTACAAAGATTTTACTACAATATGGAGTTCATGCATTTAGAAGTCCGTGTAACCTGAATGCCTCGATCGAAAAGCAACCGACCGTAACTTTCTCGTCCATCTTGTCAGACGTGTGAATCGACATTACCTCTCACAAGCTTATTTTTTAAAAAGATTGGTGATCTAGCGCTGTACTCATCATCAGGCACGTAGCACCAGGGGGGGCCTGCCCCCCCCCCCCCCCCCCACCACTTTTTCTCGCAGCAACAAATTTTTTAAAATTTACATATAAAAAAATGAATTATAACGGAGTTGGCCCCCCCACTTTTTTGGAAGTAAGTAAACAAAAAAGTGAAAATAAGGAAATGAGGAGTGAAATTGAAGTTACTTCCCCCCCCCCCCCGCCCCCCCCCCCCCCCCCCCCCCCCCCCCCCCCCCCACGGATTAGGATTTTGAAGATTCTTGGAAACTTTAAATTTCCTTTTTTTTTTTTTTTTTTTGGCTTGTCAAGATTTTTTGGAGGGGTCTGGCCCCCCCCCCCCCCCACTTTCAAAAACGATGCTACGTGCCTGATCATAAAACACAGAAGCAGATTTCTAAAACATTGGTTTATATTTCTGAATAGATTAATTATAAATTAAGAAGCCAGAGTAGTGTACTGGAATTGTGCTGGAGTGAGTCTCAATTTAGAATTGTGAATCTAGAGTGGGCTGCACATCGGCAATGGCATAGCTCATTGACTGTGCCTTAATCATTATGTATCTACTGTTATTTCAATTTCGAGGAACCATTGGTACTGTCATGCAGTAATCGTATCTTCTCGGGCCTTTCCGACAAGCTCGGAAAACATCATCTTCGCTAGCCAAGGGTTTTCGGTTCACTTTGCTCCCCGTAAACCCTTTGGGGATTTCATAACGAAAACTCGGTGATGTGGTGGCGCTATCTAGCGAGCAACTTGAGTTGCGCCCCTTGCATATTTACATTTTAATCGAATTAAACAACGGGTTATATATACACTACGGTACTAAAACAACTTAAAAACATGTTGACTACCGAATGTCGGAACATAATTAACGATGCTATTGAACATGTTAAATACGAATTAAGTAATAACCAAGGGAAAGCACAGAATGTTTTATTCATCGTGTTTTGTAAGGACCGCAAATGAGAAAGTCGCCGATTTATATGAAAGCTTTCATGTCATAAAACCAGGTATCGCTGTCGTTAATATTGCGGACCAAAGAAATTAAATAAAACGAAGATAATTGAATCTTTAAAAGCAATTAAAATAAGCAGGAACGTAAATACTAACGGGATATGCAACTTCTACATTCGCCATGTTTACTTCCCATGCTGATCACGCGAACCTTGACAAGTTTGTAGAACTACATGTTCAATCCCAGTAAAATAGATAGGTTTTAAAGCGATCTGGTTAGACCATCGTTGGAAAAGCACTGTACCCGAGAACTTGTGTCTCAACTTGTTAAAAGCACCGAATGTTTTACCAAAGATCTCACATGTGTTTTCTTTTAAAACTTATATTTACATGCACTGTGATTGGATCAGCTACTCGCAGCTGCAGCCAATCATAAAGAAGAGCTTGTCACCGAGTTTTCATAATGAAATCCGCCAAGGGTTTATGGGGAGAAAGCGGACCGAAAACCCTTGGCTAGCGAAGATGGGAAAACATATCCGAGGTTGTTTTCCGAGCTTGAAGGAATTTGAAGATAGAGCTAGTTATTTATTATAATACCTTGTATTTAAAATAACTTTGCATTATAAGACCTAAGCTACTGTTGGGTTTTTCTTTACATTTACAATAAACACACAAAACTTCAAGTGAAGATTATAAAACAAAATTCAAATGGTACAGTTTATCTCCAGTAGTACAGGTTCATAGGTTTCGAGGGGATGTCTGGTTTTACGGGAAATAAAGTTGTTTTCAAGTTGGTAATTTGGAAAACGAGGTTATCGTAGATTCCTCAGCTACCGGCGACACCAATGTCGTAATGAACAATGAAGTTACCTGACAAATTTCTCCATTTTTAATTGCTAGCGCTCTCGAGCGCTAGAAACTGCGTTAGTCCTTTTCAGTGGAATACGCATGCTCGACTCTATTGTAGGGGATTCTGGGAATAATCAACAGTAGTACAGTATTCCCAGAATCCCCTACAATAGAGTCGAGCATGCGTATTCCACTGAAAAGGACTAACACGAGAGCGCTAGCAATTAAGAATGGAGAAAGTTGTCAGGTAACTTCATTGTTCATTACGACATTGGCGTCGCCGGTAGCTGAGGAATCTACGATAACCTCGTTTTCCAAATTACCAACTTGCAAACAACTGTATTTCCCGTAAAACCAGACAGCCCCTCGAAACCTCCGATTTAAACAAAAAGGGGTCAGGCTATTAGGCTCACGTTTGACCCTTCATAAGAGAGGCCTACCGTATTCTGATATTACTTTACGATGGACTTCAGAAAAATTAAGGTTAATGGCATCAGTGGGGGAGCCTACTATTGCCATTATAGATACAGCAGCAATGAAAAATCCTACTAACGAGAACTTTATCCCAGATTACAAGCTAGTCATGATTCAGCTCATAAAGTGAAATGGAATAGGATCCGAAATTTTGCATGGCTGGTTAATAAAAGGGGTGGCTTCTGAAATTAATGTTAATGTCTCGTGGGACTGCTGCTTTTTACCAATAGATGATGAAATGATACTGCAGTGTAGTACTTGACTATTTGGCGGCTTACCATGTAACTGTCAACATTAAGGAGTTGCACCACATCGCTGGAGGACAACACATTTCAAGTAAAGCTGATACCTGGACACCTTAACTCTTATGTCCAGATACAGAGGACACTGTGTATCTATCCAAGCATTAAAGTAAGAGTACCTGTTTAACTTGGGAAACACCCGACAGGTGAAAATGTTGTCTCCTGTAGGCTAAAAATCGGAACTGCTCGGATCCCATGCCCTTGAAAGGGGCAATATCACAGCTATGATATTCATAAATGACTCGGCACTGCAGTGAAAATTAAAAAAGGATGTGTTGGAGAAGCTGAGGTATATGCAGGGATTTGTCAAGAAGCAAAAGCCCTAGCCTCATCAGAAACAACCATACCTCTGTCCAAGTTGATTAACTCCCGGAACATCTCGCTAAAATGTACTATATGTCAACTCCTGAACTCAACGACAGGGAGAAATGCCGCGTCAATCAATCGCCAGTGGAGTACTATGATGTATTCTCTTAACGTGCCCTTGACTTGGGCTGTTTAACATCAGTTACTCATAATAATGATACCAAGGATAACCTACCTGTTAAACATAAGATGAGGTAAACACCACTTGGATTCCAGGATGAGAAATAAGCACAACTTGAAGGCTCAGTCCTAAGCCTGGCCGTCAAGCATTCAATGGCCAAGCAAGTCGCCTTCATCTGGAACACCCCAGACTTACTCCTGATGAAGGTGGTTAACGCCAATACCAGGAATATCTACGGATGCCCTTATACATGTACCTGTAAACCTGTACATAGTGTATAGGATCGTCCACAATTGATTTATACTGTAAATACATATACATATTTGTATTTCATATAAGCTTAAGGAAAGTACATGATAGTAATATTTTGGATATTGTGAACTGGAGCATTCAGTTATATAGACTTTGTTTCTTTTTGTTGGGTTTTTTCTTCATTAATTCCATCCAAAACTGCTTCAGTACCATTGAGATTGATTTTATTTTACTCTGTAGGCACTCTATCTCTCACAGAACTTTATACCATAGCGAGTACTGCAGAAGTTAAGCATTTGTATGTCACTTATCTAAATCATTTCTGAACACAATTTTGTGAGGGCTGGATTTTTTAAATTTAATACTTCTGGATTCGCAAATGGATACCGTCAGCTCTACAAAAAGGGGAGGAGTGTGGTACCACAGCCCGGCTCTTTCTTGTACGACTTATTTAATATAATTATCTTCCCTGATCTCCATCTTCCCAGACGTGTGCTTCAACATAATCTGTCATTTAGCTCATATCTTGAGAGACTTGTCAGGTAACTTCGTCATTCATTACGTACTCATCTGTAGAAACATTTGATTGGTTTTTTACAACCATAATGTCCACGAATTATAAAGAACAATTACTGAATATCATGAAGAATTGGATATTTGGATTAAAACTGAAATTTGCGAATAGTTATCCAAATATCGGTTCCATAATTCTAAAAGGTTTCACCAGTTACTGTGTTCATTTGATTTTAATTTTTTTTAAACACCTTTTTTCAAAAAATATCCCATTATTAATCTGAAGTAGGTTTGAGCCATTTTTTGTCCCTATCGCATATACCTTGATTTGTTTGTAGAAATCCCCATCAGAAAACATTATGTTGCCTTTGACATGGTGTCAACTATTGTATTATATCACATGTTCTACTTTGGCATCACTAAGTCAACATGTTTTGAAAATTAAAAATAAACCCATGTACATTTTAATCGGTAATATTTCTTAATTTTGGTTTGTTTACAATCTATGCATAGCATGCGGATTGAATCAACCCAATTATTGCGGGGCGACACAAACTGTACCTTTCCGAAATATTCCCATAATGCATTTTGTTTTTGTTATTCGATTTTGCGTGTTAGGCTTAAGTATAAAACTTTTACTATGAAACTTTTTCATTAAATAATTGGTTTATATGGGAAATGTATTTGATACTGTAATAGCGAACAATCGGACTATATAACTATAATTCATTAGTAATTACTCAGTGTATATATTCAGTATGTAATAATGCCACATCACAAAAACTTTTTTTCAATACATACAAAGTGAGCTAAGTAGCTGTACTTAAACTACTTTGATTTACATGTATCTAAGGGTGCATTTTAGGAAGTACATGTAACACCAAATGACATTTATCTTAGTAAGTACATGTAATAACAAATTGCCAGTTTTCATTTTATTTTTAGGTTACTTGGGTAAATTCAGGTGAACTATTGCTACTGTTATCATTTAATACTTATTCGTTCGATGAGATATCGGCGCTTCTGATTGGTCGAAACATTTCTTTGATACCTGCATCAAAAACATTTTCGCCGGATCTACTTTTCTCAGCTGTTCTGATCATAACACTATTTATAGATCGGGAATTTCAAAAATAAACACTGTCAACAAAATGTAAAGTTGTATATGTTTTATTGTCGGCAAACAAAATGCAACTTTAAGTACATGGCTGGCTATCTAGTTACCATTACGTCAACTATTTTCGTCCACGTTCCAGTTGCATATTCCAGCGATCTCACATGAAAACTAGTTTTATTAATAGTTTTCTGCAAAGTGAATAATATCACAAGCTATCGCATGTAAATTCTTTTCGCTTTCAATTCAGCCGGTTCAGATTTTAACTCACTATTTGTGTTTAATCCATTAAATTCAGCTCAATAGCTCTGCATCAGCTAAAGGTGCATCCATTTTGAATGTTGTTGCTATTGTTGTTTTATATTCATACGCGCCGCCTCATTTACATTATTTACATTTTTAATCAATGGCACCTCAATTTTTTTTATTTTATGATAAGAATTTTTTTTTATTTTAAAATGTTTTATTATATGATAAGAAATGAAGATAATTTTTCTATTGATCGACGTATCAAAGAAAATATTGACCGCTACGCGCATTGATGAAGTTTTCCGGTCAATTGCGTTAACAATTTTACATTTTTGACTTCTTAAAAATCAATTGTGATTGTTACCATTTTCTTGTGTAGCCCCTCTATAGTAAGGGAAATCTGACTTCAAGTTCGTTTTCCAGGAAGACTTCTAATAAAATTTTAAATGCCATGCTCTCAGCAGTATTGCTTTTGGCTCTAGGGCAGGGGCAAAATGAATGTATAGTGTTAATGCATATAATGTTAAAAAAAATATCTTCTCTACTTCATTACACCTGTTAGGAATTCATAATTTTGTTGACAAGAATTTTAGCAAAATTTTAAATTTCATGTTCCCAGAGGTAGGGTTTCAGACTCTAAGGCAGGGCCAAAATTGTCATATAGTGTTAATGCATTGAATGTTTGAAAAATTGTCCTCTTAACTTCAGCTTATACTAAAAAAAACTGACTGCATATAAAGTAAGAAAATAAAACCGTCTACCAAAATTTAAAATTCATGTCTTACAATGTAAGAATTTGAATCTAGAGCGGGCCAAAATACTCAAAGAGTGTATAGGCTAGCTTCCAATTGTTTGTTCATATTTAGTAAACGATCATTAAATTTAATGCAATTATAAAGAAGTTGTATGATCAAAAGAGTTATGGAAGTATTTTTATCATTTAAAACAAAAGTGTTTTTGAACTTTCTAAATGAACAGATAGATTTGTTAATAGTAACGTACGTTTTAATAATTGGCTAACTAAACTAAAATCACTGATACATGTAAAATGATTCTGGTATAAATGCCAGATGTTTATTAATTGTAAATGAAGGCTGAACATTCAAAAGTTGGAACAGGAGAAACGAGGAACTCATGGCTTTTAAAGCTGTTTTTTTTCTGTTTAAATGGCCGCAGGAGAGTATTGCAATGAACATTTTGACAGATTTGAAAAGGGAGAATATCGATAATCCCGATTGTTTAAACTTATCGGGTTCCTCCGCCATAAACCTTGTTAAAGAAAACTACTTTATGTGATTATTCTTCAAAGCTTAAAAAATACTATAAACTGTTTATATTTGACATTTTATTCCAACAAACATTTGTATTTGTTCATCCATTGATATCTTCATTCTTTATCATCTTTCGACCCCACCCCAAATATAGACTATATATTTTAAGACAGTTATTATGTATTTAGTTTATCCAGCAACATTATAATATTGTAGGCTTCAAACGAGCTATTTTGGACAAATATCGCGGCATATTTGCATTTGAAAGAATGACGCCACAGCGTAAACGAAACAAGAGAGATGACGTTACAATCAAAATGAACGTAGGATCAATGCACGAGACTATACTAAGGAATTGACCGAATATTGTTTTATTGCGTGGACCCTAAGGTCCACGCAGAAAATATATAAGCGAGGTTAAACCGGATGCTATGGGTAAAATTCAGCCTGCGCATGAGCTAGGCTGGTTCCTGTGCGTAATGGGTAGCTCAGGGAACCATGCTTGCACACGTTTATCTGAATCGGGATTGGGATTCCGTGGCATAAGTTCAAAGGTGCCGTAATTGTAAAGTTGTCGGTAAACAGTACAGAAACAAAATATTCCTTCTAAAGAAATGATTGGCATGTGATATGAACTATCAGTATTATGAATAAGTTAATGTTATGCCAAAACTACAACATGCATCAAATAGCATAATTTGCAAGGTTTTGTTGTTTTCCGAATAAACATGTAACTTAACTTTACATTTACAGTAGGCGAGGCTAAAGAACTTTCAGATTAAATTTTTTAAGATTTATGTATGATTAAATAATTATGTCATTATAAAAGTTTAAATCTCAAGAAAATATTATCAAAATATGAAAGTTTTTAATTTACACAAACTTGCTACTTCATAGTTAACAAAGTAGTGCGAATCGTAATGTGTGCGTAAAAATAGTAGAATTCAACGAATACCTGAAACTATACATCCAAACTTCATTCATAGATAGATCATAATTATTTCAGAAGTATGAATCCTTTAAATTCTGAGATAAAAAGTCAGGGCTATACATACATGTATATACGTAATACAACGTACAAATTTAGTGGTTAAAAGCAGAGGGCTCTCACGTTTTCGTTGGAAACACATGCAAATGGTCCACGTATTGTAGTTCTTTTTTTAAAGGACAGCAACTTGTCAGGGCAAGGGGTTGCTGCGGGATAAAAAAAAAATAAATGATTAGTGAAATAGACACTTTGAAGTTATGCATTTTTAAAAAATTTTCTTTTGTTCCTTTTTATTAATAAACCTGAACACCTTGAAAAAAAAACCTGCAGTTTAAAGTGTTGTTTTCTTTGAAAATAAAAACTTCCAAAAAAGTGTAAGTTGCAAATTTGAGGACATCATTTTTGTAATATGCTTCTCAAATTTGTCTTCATTTTAGAAACATGACAAAAGGTACAAATGCTTCAAAAGAAACCAGCGAACAAAGACGGTCGGGATTTTGATAATGCTAGCCATAATAATTGTTATTGCTGTTGTGGTATCGCTGTCTTCTTATGAAAAAAGCGAAAGTAAGTTTCAGTTTGGTTAATTGCAACTATTGTTTAGACCGAACTCAGTCGGTTTCTTTATGTCTGAAATCGTAATGTGCTGTGACCTTCCATGATGCTTCCAGTAAAGTTGACAATGTTTTGAAAGTCTTGTAACTAATGATTTGGTTCTTAAAGTTGGACACGGCAAATAGCTGTTTAATGGTTCGATTAAACCTGTTTAAAAAACCGTCAAATAGAATAATATACAAGCAGAACGTAGAAGTTGGTCATTTTGCGAAAGAAAATCTCATTTTGATTAAATTATCTTTGTTTGATTAAAACGTTAAAACAAAATCGATATTTGAGATTAACCTTGTCTAAAAAAATATAGTGAACAAATATATGAAAGGAGCAGGAAGATATCTAGACCTAATGCAGTTTATAAATAACACAATAACATGATATTTATATATTACGTAATATGTTTTAAATATTGACTTTTATTTTCTTTAATATTTTAAAAATATTGTTGATATATGTTTTGATTAAAATACCAAATAAATATCGTCTGACATGACAATGCATTTGATTTATCTAGATAAAGCCGAAGATGACGGTCAGTCTAAAAATACTTCAAAACTACATCATCAGCCAGGGAACTGGAGACTAGGTTGAACCAGCTGATGAATTGCTACTTGGCGGACAAAATGTTATCCCGTCTACAGCGAGTGATGAACTGTGATATCTATCTACTGTTTTGCTTGACGTTGTGGTTCTTTTGTATGCCACAGTGAGCAAAGTATTTATCCATTGACTCCATTTGATAAATGATTATCACAAACCGATTTGATCACTTTTAGAAATAATACAACACCAAAATTTACTGTTACAGAAAGAACTTGAAACGTACAATCTTTATAGTTTTTATATTTTTAAACTTTTAAGTTGTTAAAGTTAAACAAAACGCATTTTGAAATTTAACGGCAAACGGTACACCAATAATTTTTTTTGCTATTGTCCTTTTGTCTATTAAGACTATGATAGCTACAATATAAGTATTTGACATTGCAAAAAAGTCTATTTAAATACAAACTCGTCTTATATAAAAAAGAAAATCTAATCAGTTTAGAACTTTATAATAAAACAATAATTGTTAAAATGTCCATGTGTACTTCTATAGTGACGTTTTTGATCAGCAACCGGATGGCAAAGCCGCTTAAAGGACTGGCTGCATGTAACAATAATGTATGTGATGTATGAACCAGGATGAATACATCAAAACAACTCTCTCTCTATAATTATTCTGAAATGCATGGAAGGCTGGGTCTTTTCGATAAAGCCGCTTAAAGGACTGTCTGCATGTAACAATAATGTATGTGATGTATGATCCAGGATGATTACATCAAAACAACTCTCTCTCTATAATTATTCTAAAATGCATGGAAGGCTGGGTTTTTTCGATCGTGCATCCGTGCAAAATTTATGCAAAGATCAAAGCTTTGGAAAGAAAACTGTTATTGGGTTTCAGCATTGTAAGGATACCGAGAGTTTGTGTAACACGTTTAACATTAATCATGTATGTACAATGCAATATAATAGCATTATAAGTGCCATGGCAAAGTTTTTAAGACCCACTTGTTTAACTAAAGAAATGTATTGTTATATAATTGATCCAATAATACCATTGTACTATTATCTATTGTTCTTTTATAAAAAATGTACCAATATTATTTTCTCCTAAATTTGAGCACTGAAGACAAAAATTCCTGCTTCTATTGTCAGATTGAACTCTGAAATGTCACTTAAAGCTGACATGAATTCATAAATGTGCATTATTTCCCTTTTATCTCCGCCATATTTGTTGTCGATTTGTATTGTTCTGCTCATCGCTACACACCCCCTATATAAGGCCGAAAGCACTATTCATGCTTCACCGCATTCAGGTATTTTATTCACCCGAACACGTTACATTGGACGAACAGACTTGAAGAAACGCGTTTTGAACTAAAATAATATAAACATACACTTCACTGATAAGGAATATCAAATGAACAACGAAACAAGACTCACTGAAATCCAGGCACCAATATTTCAAAAATACTTAATTGCCTGACGTCATGACGTCAGGCATATCTAAGGTTTAAAAGTTGCATTCTCCGAAACAGTGCAGACAATGGGACAAGCAATATCATGATATTTCAAAAAAAGATTAACCGATTTATGTTTAGGATGTCAGCATTTTCATTCACAATTGATGAAAATGTTATATGGCATGTAATAACAACAGCGAGCAAGAGTTTTCAAATAAAAGGGACGTTCACCATGCAGTGCACGTGTGTAATCCTGATTTAAAAATAGATCAGCATTCCACTATATTTAAACGGTGAAAAAGGGGGAGGGGGTCATCGCAACAAGTTGTAACATATTGTCTATAACGGTACAATGTAAGTTATAATTGGTGTATGATTATCATTATTTCAAGAGAGTCATCAGTTTGGATTAAAACAAAGATATATTTATACAGCTGGAATGTTTACAGGAGGAACTAAATCGCCGAAGCGGGATGTGACCCGATTTTCGTTCAGTTGGGCGATTTCATTAATCTTGAAAAGGGGTCATAACTCGCGTGTCTTGCTTAAATGTACACTACTACATTTAACAATTACTAATCAAGTGTGTGTCTTAATTCGTTAGATTTCTTCCAAAACATTCGATCCAAAGTATAATATACATGTATTTAGCTGTTACAAAACAAATGTAAAAAAATAATCTGACCCTCTCCCCATGGATCTTCTGCCAATGGATGAGTTCATTCGTTGCGTGAACTACCGGTAATAGTAGGATTTCACACCATAATGTCTCATTCATAATTTTGCGCACCGATTAGTTGACGAGTGCACTGGGATCATGCGAATACCCCAGAGCACACAATGTGTATACATCACAGGCACGTATCATCAGGGTTTGGAGTGAGGGGGGCTGCTTCCCCCTCCCCACTTTTTTGGCAGATGGCACTTTTCGTAACTTTATATGATAGATGGAAATATCATGGATTTGCCCCCCCCCCTTCCACTTTTGTAGGAGCAAGCAATTAATAAAACTGCAAATAAGGAATTCTTATTGAATTGAAGTTACAGTTAGGTTTTTTTTTCATGAACTTGAGAATTCACCCTTTTTTAATTGCTTGTCAAGATGATTTTGATGAAGCTGCCCACACACATTAAAAAACAATACGTGTTTGTATACCCTTTTATATTTCATATGGTTGGAAATTTTTTAAAAAATGCCTTTCAGTTTATTTTACATCTTAGTATAACAAATATAATTTTAAAAAAAACCCGACTATTTACTCTCCAGCTTTCAAGCTTACATGCACTTATATGATGTGTACATTCCTAAAAATAATTGAATTAATAAAATAACTGAATTTCAAGTGATATATATATGCATGTTCTAGATTGAAGAAAAGACTGACAATTCGTCTTAAATTTGCACGTTCCGTTTATAAATTTATGATCAGCAGCGAAAATAAAAATTCATTTCTAATAAGAAAGCCTAATTGATACATGGATGCTTCCATTAAATAATTTTGTTTAGTCAGGCAAGCTTTTGGGAAAGCTATTACTTGTAATTGTAGAAGGTTTTCCTGTGTTTGTTATAACATCGCACATGCGCAAACAACACACTGTGGCAGATCGTGCAATGACCGCATGGGTTTTTGAAACGGAGTGTTTTGGCAGAAACCGATGGAAACGATGTTACGTTTTCTTGGATTTACTATCATTTATCTACTGATTTGGATGTAGTGCCGCCAGGGTCTTCAAAAAGATGCAGACGTTATGCACTCTGTATGAAAGACACACGTGTTTAATGTGCATGCAAAGTAAGGCGGCATTATCTGTACTGTGCAAAATAATACGGAAATCTTGGACATTCTTTAAAAAAATATAAATATATTTTTTGTGTTATATTGTTTGTTGTTTCGTGTATTCTTTTTTGCAAACTTTTACTACAATATGTAGTTCATGCATTTAGAAGTCCGTGCAACATAAATGCCTCCTCGGAAAGCAACCGACCGTAACTTTCCGGATCGGTTTATATACCCTAGCGGCAGTTTAGAAGCTATCGAAACTAATATGGCGACCAAATGTTTTTATGAATTCTTGTCAGCTTAAATGCATATTGTTACTTAAAAACAAAAACCTACTTAAGATGGGTTTAATTTATGCTTTAATTTGATGAGAGATTCTGCTGCTCAATGGTTCGAGTATAGGATTTTACACATAAACCTCCCAGTAAAAAATTATCTGAAGATAAAAGCATTTGGTAATGTTATGTGCACATTATGTGGGAATTCTACTGAAACTATTTAGCATATTTTAATTAGTTGTTCCAATTCATTAGCTTTGGCTCGCATATAGAATACTACTTCAGAAATAATTGGTTTCAATATATCAAATGCTATTTTTGGAGAGTTTCCTTTTCTAAACACAAACATGGTTGTGAATTTTCCTTATATTTTATGGAAAAGTATTCTTTTAAAAAATATGTTTGTACGCAGTATATATAGTACATTCAACTATTTTTGTGGTTTGAAAGATCTTAGTCAGAGCATATATTCATAGTTTATATACAGACATGTATATGATATATTCTACTGAATGTTTTGGTTTATAGTAAATGAGTTCGCATCAATACATGGTTGCAATGCAATACAGTCTGGTCTATTGACATAAGAAGTTGCACATTACTTTTTAAAAAGGATTGTAAATAAAAATTCTCTGAATGACAAAATTATTCCATTTAGGTAGAGAGAACATTGATATAAATGAAACAAAGTAATGGGTGATAAAAATATGTCGACAATATTTTCTTGGGGGGGGGGGGGTACATCATACAGTTTATATAAGTACTGGAACTTATTTTTAGTTCAGGGAAAATCAAATTCAGTGGCAGTATAAATAATTCTGATGTGATAATCTTTAACTATCACTTATAAAAGTATTTCCAAAATGTTCAGCTATGGAATGTATGATCTTTGATGTCTTTGTTACTCTTGGTCCACTACCACACTCTTTTGTCATAACTCGTTGTATATCCTCTTCCTCTTCCCTACTAAATGCCAGCTTTAGAGCTGCACAGTTCAAGTCTCTGGCAATTATTTTATATTCATACACTTCGTGATTCTTTTTTCATTGACAAACGTTCATTTGAAAAAAGGAAAAAAAGATGCACCTGACAGAGAAACGATGCCTTTTAACTATTCTGTGAATCGAAATTGACTGACCATACAAGCCTTTGAGGAATGTGACATTACATGTAAGTATCATGGGCAGCAAGGTAACCAATGAAGAAGATGAAACTAAAGTCGATTGGGTGTAAGGTGGCAACCCTGGGAATCGTTAATGCGTTGATTTTATGAGTATAATGTGTACGATGAAAAGGAAACTCATTGTTTGGATGAAATACTTGACGTATATGATATTAACTACTTTGAAAAAAAAAAAACATTTTTGAAGCTCCTTATCACCCCTTCCCTTAAAACACCATTTTTGAAGCTCCTTATTACCCCTTCCCTTCTTTCGACACTATTAACTGTCCACGTGTGTATAATTTCTTTTTCCACTAACTCGCTTGGTTAATATTTGTGTTTCGGTACTTTTTAATGTTATTAATTTTGTTAAATTTTCTTGTAGCTTTATAGTGTCAAACATATTTCCTTTTGATGAAAACTGCAACAGTTCGTTATAGTTGTTTTCTAGTTTACACACTTGTTGATTTATTATCTTCGACTCTCTAATTTCTCCTTTTCTAATATTAATTTCTCCATCTCCTCCTTGATCCTATGCCCTCTCTCTCTCTCCCATATGCCAACTTTTGTCATATCTCTATCGTTTTTTATATCTTAGCTACTTTATTTTCTCGCTTTTCTCCTTGTTTTTTCTTCTTCTATAATCTTCGTTTGTTTTCTTACCAATGCAAGTTCTTCTAGCATCCATCTCTATTTCTGACCTGCCACTGTTTAAAATAGCTTCCTGTTCTTTTTTAATCTTTTTTCTGTTAGCCAATGTTCCGTTTTGTTGTTCGCATGTAAAATACAACTTTCTTTTCTATGTACAAATGATGTACAGGCTGATTTCTATTTAAAATCTAATTGTCCCATAAGTCTTTTTTTTTGTCCCCCACCGCAACGCAGAGCGGGGACATAGAAATGCCGGACGTCCGTCCGTGCTTCCGTCCGTCACACTTTTTTGTAATCGCTCTCATGCCTACAAATTTTGACGGATTTTCATTAAATTTATACCAAATGTTTATACTACTATTACCTTAGTCAAGTTCGAATATCAGCATTGGTCGATACTTTTTGTTGGAGTTATGGGACTTTGACCACAATAATGACTCCGTTTTATAAAAAAAAATTGACCTTGTAAGCGCTCTCATGCCTACAAATTTTGACGGATTTACATGAACTTTATACCACATGTTTGTATCACTAATACCTTGGTCAAGTTCCTAAATCAGCCTTGGTCGATACTAGTATACTGCTTTACCGGCGGGGGACCCAGGAATTCTATTCTTGTCATAAATATTGTTTGTAGAACATGAGTCGCATTCTTGTGAATCAGCTGCATTAATATAAAAATATTTTTCGCCTTTTAAAAATTCATGAAACAATTTAGCAACTTTGTATAAAAGTTTTATAAAAACACAAGTCAGATCATTGTCAGTAATAGAAAAAATCAAAGACATCGTCGTAAAAAATATAAGGACCTTAGAAAATTGAAACTTGAATACGCAACACTAAAATAGGGTTTTCTACAAATAAATCTAAAACTTATAAAAGTCTCTGGAGAACACTGCCAATTAGTAAAATGTTGCCAACTTCTAAAGCTTTCAACAAATATGGTTCTGTGATAGTTTTACAAACAACACTCAGAGATCTTAAAAAGTTAAAAATGTTTTTTTTTTTCCAGCAAGCATATAACAATAAAATTCTAAATAAAAGTGAAACTTTTCAAAGAGTAAAAATACTCCAAAAAATGTTAAATTTAATGAAGTTAAATTAAAAGCTTACTTAAAGAAAAGGTATATCAAAGAAATTTAAAACACAGCTCTTTGTAATTTTAGGAAGGGGGATCGTTTTAGAATCACTCTGTCCATTTGTTTGCCTTTCTGTTCTACGTGACCAATCTTCTAATATATGTAGTTGCATTATTTAACCTAAACATTTATTAAAAATGTTGACTATATTATTTAATTCTTTTTTAAAGTAGATCCAGTGTTCTGTGATGCCACGCTTTTTTGTAAAACTTTGAATTCTTTAAATATTGTGCAAGATAGTTTTATCTATTTATGTTAATATAATCACATGGATATAATTAAAATTGTCGATAGGTTCAAGATATTTTCGCACTTAATTTTATCCCAAATTTCCAATTTTTTATATATCTACATCTATGCAAAGGGGAAATAACTCTTTTTTGGACTTTTCTCTCAGTTGTATGTCTAAATGCTATAGATTTTCTTATTCCAACGATTAATTTTAAAATATTTTTGTAATTTTAGTTTTCTAATAAAGTTGACATTAAAATTAAACAAGAAAAACAGATATCTGCCTCCAAGATTTTACTTTTAACAAACAAAAAAAAATACGGTTTTTTGATGCTATAATATGCTTTAGGTTATGTTTATCTGGCATCTTAAAAAGTGTGATGACATGTATATTTGTTTTAACAATTGATGACATTTAAGTCTATTAAGTCGAAATCAGTTCGGTTTTTCAACTTTCCTCAGAGAATTTTACGAGTATGGAGGTACCTTAATTGAAAAATTGTCCATACAGTCTGTCTGCTATCTATTTCCATAAAATGTAGTTACACCTAATAAAAAAGTGTAAACATTTAAGATTAGGCACATTTTCTAAACATTTGTTAGACCTGTGTTGCAAGCTACCTCTTGATGCAATACTAATCACGATATATAAATGTGATAAATCATGTATCACGATATAGTCACTTGTCAGGATACAATATGCGTACCATGGGCCCTCACGATCAATAAGAACGATATATCCCCATATCGTTACACTTCAACAATTTTCATGTCAATTTATTTTAAAATGCAGATTTAAAAAAAAAAAATACCTAAAAACAATAATTTAAGATGCAACATATTCATATTTCAACATAAAACCAAAAAATAATGTGTAAGTTATTGCACATATCAAAAACTTGGTGGCAACTGCTTGATAAATGTCTAGTTGCAATGTTCTGCAATACTGGCATTTTTAAAAATTAAACCATAAAATGTGGAACTGTCTCTCTCAACTAAATTGTACATATGTTTATCTCCAAAAACATCAAGAATTACTTTACAAATTTCTTGAGCTATACAGAAAGACCAATTGGAAATTTTTCTACAATGTCTTCTGCGATAAATAAAACCTGACAATTAGCAACAATCTTTTGACTATTTCTTTTGTTAAACCATGAACCACTTGAGGATTAATAATTCCACTTGTTCTGTCAAATAATGAAAACTGTAACGATTCCAACTTTTGGTTCAGCAAAAGCATTTCTTCAGATAATATTCAGAACAGAGTTATCGTTCGTGTTCAACCACGTGCAGATTGGTAGAAAATATAAACACTGGGTTGTTTAATCAAATCATAGCCATGTTTGATGCTTATGGTGTGCAATATCATGTTTTTAGAAAAATAATGGGTGTCTGTTTTGCATAAAACTTAGTATATCGAGCCATTTTCAAGGAACATTCTGCATAAAATAGTATAGTTTGTTTCACTATTGATGCTATTACTATGTCGGGCGCGGATCAAAAATTAATCCTCGAGGGGGGGGGATCTCTACAAGCATGTTAATTGTTGCAACAGAAACAACAAAAACTATTTTTTGTAGTGTCGCATTTATTTCTAGAACACATTTTATCCACCAATTAATGAAGATAAATTTAAAATCAATAAACCGCTAGTTTTTATATTTGACTACAAGCACCTAGTACCTAGAGTCTATGAAATAGACTATTAACACGAGGAATGATTTTTACAGCGAAACTTAAAGGGTCAAATAAAATCACGTGGTCTGAAATTTAATTGACAATAACATTCGCAGGGGTGTTTTGGTGTTGTCGTAACGTGTATCACCGTGGACTTGGGGCTCTGGTGATAATGAATGCTATACAACCTGAAACACAGGACAGGAGACATGCAATGTAAAATTTAGATGTTTATTGGTTGATGTCCGGCGCGAAATGTGATCTCAAGTATAATTATAATAAAAGATAAAAAAAAAAACAATGCTACACTGCAAAATCAAAATGAAAGTGCATAATGATGCCTCAGATTCATGTTCATGTGTTAATTAAACGCGCAATTCATTTCACATGTACAATAACATGTCTACTATACATCTTTATTATAAAAATAATCAAATTCAAAATGTGTAATTACATTTGAATGGGGTAAATTAGCTAATAATATATTTGCTTGGCTAGAGAGGGACTTGAAAGAAACAGACCAAAAATAGAAAATGCACGTGTGATTGTTTACAACTCAGAATGAGTGACTACCGGTTTCACAAAAAGGGGGAGGGGGAGCTGGCTTACAGAGAGCAACAATACAAAACCCTAACTTCCGGTTATATCCAAAAAAAAGGGGGGCTAACGAAAATGACAAACATCATTGTAAAATCTAATCTACTATAAATACAAATACTGACTATGATGAAGCTTAACACACCTACATCTCAACTCGTACTTTCTGAATGTTGAGCATAAATGCACAGGTACTCATATAATTCCTCAATTTACAATCAATATAATACAAGTAAAGCATGATCAGATTTTCATTTCACTTCCATTGATACTTTCTCCGTGTTTCTTCTTGTAACGAATAAAAAGGAAAACAGCAAGATTGACTGCGCCATTGCACGAAGCGTAGTGATTTCATAGCTAATTGTAAAACCTGTATATGACAGATATACAATATCCGAAAAGTGCTTCAACTTAAAAATCAGTTTCTAATCAAAAATATGTACAGTAAGCTAAATAGAAAAAACGTTGTTATTTGATTCTTACACATTACCTAAGTGAGATAAACCTTACTGGTAATTTAAAAATAATACAGCTAATTGCAAAATTCTAAAATGTGACAAAAATTAAAAAAACAAAGTACAAACTAAATCTACATACTTGAAACACAGAACAGGAGATAATGTAAAACAAGGGCACCGCTAGCGGAGCATCCCCTCGCGACATGAGTTATTGTGTGCATGGATGCATTAATTAGCAATATTTAGTTATGTCAATGAGAAGACCACATTCTACTAACCCTCCATTACTGCAAAAACTACATTTTCTTTACCTATACTAGATCTAAATCCAAAAAATATCAAGTTGTTGATTTGAACTGCTTACTTTCATTTTGGTTTGAAAGAAGTGAAGCGGAACTTTGATAACTTTTACTCAGAAATTTCGATTGATAACTCGTATACAACATTGATTATGACATTGATTAAATGACATACTAATTTGTAATAGTATTAATAGTTTGGAAAGGCACATGCATTTTTTATTTGTTATTTCAAAGAAGTGTGCAATCTATGATAAATATTTTTAGTTTTGAACGAATTTTGTCATAATGTATGCCCCCCCCCCCCCCCCCCCCCCGTTTACAATGGTGTAATTTTATCTAAGTTTTTGCTTAAAATTTGACCAGTTAATATGACATTGCATTTGTTTTAATCTTTTACAATGAGGCATATTTGTGCAAAGGTTGAGGAATTTCTATTGGAAGGTTTTTTATTAATTTACTAGAAAATTGAAATGGAGTGCACACACACACATACATACATACACACACAAATTCGAACACACACACGCACGGTAGCGATGCTATATCCCCTTCGCAACAAGTTGCGCGAGGGGTTAATTAACATCTTTATTCGTTGATGTCCGGCGCAAAAGTGATCGGACAAAAACCTTCTAGCATTCCCTGCCCCGGTGTTGAGTTATTATTGCCATTACCATTAATTGTTCCAAAAATCCGTGAGAGAAAATAAACTCTTTCTCGACATAAAAGAAACGGATTGACACGAGGCTTTGTATTACAATGACTATTACGTAATAAAGAAAACGGGATTCTTTCGACCGATGAATCTAAATAACTTAGTTTTGATTATTTGAAATGGCACTAAATGATTTTACAACTTTTTACGAAAAAAAGTTTTTTCTCTAGGCCATCATTAAAAATATCTATGTTTCCCCTAACCCTACCCTAAATTTTGAAGTTGGGTAGGTAGGTGGGGCACAATATAAATTACATTATAAATCAAAAATGAAAATAAAAATCAATTTTTAATTAATTACAAAACTAAAAAAATATGACAAGTTGTGAACAAATTTTTAAACTTGTGCTGATGGAATGTTCAACAAATTTAATGTCGGCTTTACAATTTGATATTGTTCATCTAAAATTTTAACATGTTTGATTCAATGACTAGGTGTGCATGAATATATTCATTATCATTTGTATGTTGATGTACACCTATATTTAAATACCATTTTAGTGATCATAATGTACCTCCTTCGAAGTATCGATTATTTTTTCAAAATTTGGTATATAAAATGTCTAAAAGTAAGTCGATAATATTTAATAAACTTAAGGTAATGTAATAAATGTAAATATTTGTGAAGTCATAGTCAATGATTCGACAACAGTAAGGTTACACAAAATCACTACACTTGCTGAGAATGTTCTTCTTTGACAAAGAAAATTTGAAACATAATGCTAGGGAAGAAAAAAAATTTAGATACTAAAGATTTTTGTAAATTCACCTGCATGTTATTTCATTTTAATTATACATGAAGTCATAACCAAAACCAACTCTTTTGTATCTGTTGATTTGAAATTTAACGAAGTTCTGAGAAATTTTTCAAAACGTAAAGAGTCTTTTAATTCATACAGGTACAAACCTTATTTATGGGAGATTTATTTCTCACTAACAGAAAAGTAGGGAGAAGTTTGACATAAGGGAGACTGTCAATATTTTATACAGCATAACCTACAGGAACGATGGTATACACAGATCCAACCTTGCTTAAAATTGGATTAAACTTTAAGCAAGTTAATAAAAATAAAACAACTTCTTAAAGTTTTAAAAATTTATCCAATCTATTAAATTTAATTTTTTATGTATTTATACATTTTATTGGTGAAATGTTTTGTAATTGTGTCAGCTAAAGGACAAATAAATTAGTCTCTGTACGTCTGTGTATTTGGAGGCATTATTCCAACCTTTTGACCCAATGACAACCATTTTGTAGAGAATCATTTTAATTTTTAAGACAACTGTATGGGCAGATGGTTTTATGTTATTTTAGCACTAATTTTGGTAGAGTTATTAACTAATTACAAGTTTCCAACTATTTCTAATATCAACACTAGAAGTAATAATCATCGTTTGTAATTTTCAATGCAGAGTAGACTACATGTTGCATCACTTGTTTTTAAACCCATACAAGATAAGACAATCGATTAATCACAACAGTGGTTAACTGAGGCTGTGGAAACGCCTATTGAATTAAGTGATTATCATTTTAACGTCTCTGGGGTTTATTTACACGATCGTGAACTCAGAACACATTCTCTTTCGGAGGAAATTCCGGTTAAGTTACCGATACTAAAGCAAGTATTTCGCCCATGTTAATGATCGAGGCTTTCAAAATATTTTGAAAACGAAAAAGATGTGGGTCTTCTTAAAACGATTTTGGGTAAAATCGGGCTTCTTTGTAAAAAATAAATTGTATTTTCAATGTGGTGAAAAAAATATTTCAGTCGGCGGAATTTAATTGGGTCGGTCGCGTTAGGGGAAACATAAATATTTTTTTAATTTTGGCCCTATGTATATCTGCGTTGACACGATTTGCAAATAATATATCTAATCTGGTCAATATAATTAAATGTAACCCATTATTTCATTTGACAAAAATAGGAGTGTGCAAGGAGCGCAACTCAAGTTGTTCGCTAGATGGCGTGACTTGAGTTTTCGTAATAAGATTAGCGAAGGGTTAAAGGGGAGCAAAGTGGACCTAAAACCCTAAGCTAGCAAACATAAGTGATGTTTTTAAAATAATTACAGAAAAAATGAATCTGAAATAAATTTATGATTTATGATATCGGTGTTTTATATCTTAGTTTTAAAAAGAAGATAAATTCAAGAAAAAGAGAATATAAAAGAGAAGTGTGACCCATGTAAGCAATTTTGCTGATGTGCTTTATGTTTTGGGCTGTTCTGTCCCCTAAAAGCCAGCATGAAATCCTTGTCTGCAAACAGTAACATGCTCATCATCTTCAGACGTTCCGATGATGGAAATCAGGGTTCCCTCAATGGCACCAACTACTTTGGAGAGGTTTGCCATCCTCAAGAAATTTTCTTTGGTCTAAAGAATTTCCTCTTGCTCCATCGGAAAGGTGATATTGTCAGGGTGGATGTCATCAGCTTCAGACTGGTAGTCTCCTTTGGAAAGATATCTCAGAGTGGCCAACACCTGTAAAAAATAATTTTCATGTGTTGATGTTATACTTAATTGGTACGTATTTAGTTTACGTCTACGAACTTCAGTAAATACAGGTACAGAATCGTAAGATTCAAACAGCGGGTGCTGCTGTTTCTCTATCAAAACAAACTTTTATTCGTAATTGTGATTTCCGAAATAAGTCGAATTATTTTGTATTAAATTTCGTCAGCAGAAGTATCTGCGAAACGTATAAAGTCATAGACAGCCGTTTTGAAACCAATATAAACAAAGCATGGGAAGATAACTCTTGTACTGACTTTGTATTAAAAATGTTTCTCGAACAAATAAGCAGGAGGTTACATATACAATATCAAAGAAATAATAAAAACATGAGTATGAGACGTTCGATCGAGACTGAACTGTTGGTAAATCTGGGGGTTGGTTTCCATGGATTTAGCAGTGTTAACTTTCATCAATTTCTTATACAATTTGTGTAGGTGCATACATCATTTCAGAGACTTGAAATGTATCAAGACATTGCGACCGAGCTAAGGGGGCCGACTTTAATTTTAATTGCGCATGTTTTTGAGCACAAGGTCTAAGAGTCGACGCTAGCACGATAAAAAGTATTATTTAGCTATTGACATGAAGTTCCATATGAAGTCTTAACCAAGCGTCTTCGCGAACGCTTCTCTGCACTAAGCAATTGAAATCAGGCTGGAGAGTGATAAATTTTGTAGTTTGTGAACGTGTTCAATTTATTATCCATGGTTATAAAAAAAAAACAAATCATATAAAAAAAACCTTATGAGAAACCTTCATTTCTACAGAGACATACTGACTTCTTTTACATGTAGTAGCCCTTACAAAGGGTGCGTAGGTTCACACAGTCATTCCTTACAAACATTTGTCATCAGTTTGTCAAAATCTTCAGCATATTGAAGCAAGTCGTACGAGATCATAAAACTTATATAAAGTTAGAATGTTCTCTTGAATAGGTCATAACCGAACAAATGTCAAAAAAGGATTTGACTAAAATGTTCGATCTGCTAAATTAACCCACAGCCGATCCCATTCAGTAAAATTAATGTGCCTACAAATTTACAATGTGTTACAGGGTTGTCTCTAAAAATTGAAGTAGAAGGGAGAAATAAGAAAGTAGAAGGGGATCTGAAGGTCTAGCTTATAACTAGATTGTGTTTGAAATGCAATAATAGCCGGGTAATTACGTCACTTTAGGCAGGGGAATTCCCCGCCTCCCGGGTCTTAGAGACAACCCTGTGTTAATACTGCATAGGCGTCAAAACCATGGGGGAGGGCTAGGGTGGGCTTAGCCCCCCCCCCCCCCCCCCCCTTTTCACTTTTCTTTTATAGTTATAGTTTTATTTCCTTTCAGAATATTTTGCATCGTCTGTGGAAAGTGTGTCATGAGAAAAAGGCAAAATCTAGGTTTTGATTCTGAGGTCCTCTAGAACTTGAAGTAATTCTTGAAACCCATGATCTACATCCATGACGACTTCTTCCTTGACTAACTGGTATATTATACTGTATCCGTATTTTTCTCCCCATTAAAAAGTTTTTGTCGATTTTCTTATTCTTCTTATTAAGGTCTTCCGTTTCAAACGATCTACATCTATGAGTATGTCGTCTTCTTTCTTGACTGTTATATTATACTGTATCCGTACTTTGTTCGTCTTGGTGTCTTCAAGTAAAGTTTGCTCCTAAAATGGTGAGGAATCACCATAGGCTTTACAAAAGGACGACCTTTGTGCTTGCTGTAAGTCCGCCTTTGTATGTGAAAGCTGTCGTTCTTTTATATGTAAATAAAGGTTCCATAAATGACAGGAATGGACCCGGGGTCCCAATGGTCCCCAGACGATAACTGTGCAAAAGGCCTTGTATGGTCAGAAATGTCAGACTACCTTGCTATGGAGTTAAACCAAAGTGTATAGGCACTAATGTGGTCATCCGGGCAATTCGTTTATAAGATTTTGCTGGGCACAAACCTCATTTTTAAATTGTATAATTAAGTTGCCATGGTTTAATTGGGTAGGCCAGATTTCATCTTTAGAAGAAACATAATGTCCTGATCCTTCTTGCAGGTGAGTTTTTGCATGATTTGTGGTTTACGCGGGGGTGTTAAGGAAGCATATGGATTCTGAGTTACATGTAATTTCGTGATATCACAAATCTTAGTTATTATGTACATATTCAATTATCTAAGCAACGAAACGTAGACCAAAAGCAAATAAAAATACTGAAGTCAATTTTTTTTCAGAAATCAGTTTGTATTACGTAGATTTATACATTGATGACGTCATGACTAAAAGTTGAATGTCGTGTGAATTTGATCGGAAAGTAATCTAAGAACTCTAATAAAATATTGTGATGTGATTTATTGAGAATGGGACATAAGAATACTATAGGATAGATGTTAGTTTCATCAATCATTCGCTAAAAGGTATGTAAATTTGCTTTTATTTCTCGGCCAGGCTTTCCTCTGTCGTTGTTTACGATATAAAAATCCGACTAGAACAACACTACCCCGCATATATTGAACTTTGAATTTTATATGTATCGTTAGTTTGATCAATGCTTAAAATGAAAAATGCTGCTAGAATCCCATGCTGTGTGTTGTTTTGATGCAACTTGCCGTTTTCCGTGCAAACTTTATAAAAGTTGGGAAGGTTTTACGAGAACTGGATGAATAACTATTGAATTAAGAAAAACATTGGATTCTAGCAGCAGTTTTGATTAAACTGAGATGTTTTGCCTTCACTTGGTTTATTTATTTTATTTTGTAAACCGCGGGGTAGTGTTGTTCTATCTCATTTTATGTAAAGGAATATAATGTGGCAGTAATGTACTACCCGATTTTTTTGCACTTACATCTATTTCAAAGGATAATACTTAGGTTTTGATCGTATTCAAAATAGTTATTTAATTTCACGATTTTGAATATAACAGTCAAATTAAGACGCTAAATTGCCCATATGCTTCCTTAACACCCCCGCGTATATTGACAGAGGAACGCACAATAAATCTGGTTCAGTCATACATTTGTATTCTGATAATCTTCATCTAACAGTTCTCCGTCAATGTAAATAATTTTGAGGAGTACTTTTATTGATTAGGTACATTTAAAAAGCATCTGTCTATTCTATTTTGCTAGAGAAGAAAAAGCAATCGCTTTTACAGTCCTATGATTAAAACCATACTCATTATAATTCAGTTAAACATTCATTTTTTGCACCTTTGAAGGGTTAAGATTAAGGTGCTGCACGACCATACTAAATAATAACGTCCCGTTGGGATGGGAGCAGAAGACATATGAATGCATGGTTACTAGCAGTTCCTCATTTAAATGGATAATTGTCATCCAATTAGCACGCGACTTGCAAGAGGCATCATAACTGTTTATTAAATATAGACGAATTTTCATTTTTACAACGTTTTTTCGGCGGGCTTTCCATTAGTGGAAAGTAAAAGTTGCCGTTACCTTTGGGTATCCAAGGACGTGCTAACAGATGCCGAAGGGAATCGGTTTGTTTGGAGAAAAGTGTCAAGGCATTTCCATCTCTTTATCCGGGCATTTGCATACCCCACTACCCATCGCCCCTTTCAACTAAAACATTAAAATACAACTGTATATCATTATACAATATTTAACACGTTTTAAGGACAAAAAATAATAACTAAACAAAAAATATTTGGATGGATTAATATGAGTGGAAATTTACAAAAGTAGGAATTATAATACTATTAATCTAATTAGTGCGTATATAAACATTTAAAACTTTAGCTAACTTACTAACAAAACGACTAGCATTAGCATCCTGTTATTTATCACTTAGTTTTATAAAGCATGGTATTTCTGTTTTATTCCAATCTCCTTCTGTAGACCTATAGCATCTCGAAAACCCCAGTTTGATATCTTCCAAGTTTGACTTTAACGTATGGGTAATGATGTTTGCATCATTGTTCTTATTGTCTGCGAGGTAGAGTTCAACCGCTGATACGAAATGGCCTGTGGACGTAACAGCCACCATTGCTTTCACTAACGGCCTTCTTTGTGGACAGTGTAAGAATTTCTCTGGGAATGGAAATTGTTACTTTTTGGATGGAAATGTAAATACCGTCTTATACTAGAATTAGCTCTCAGTTCGTATGCATTTCAATGACCTCTTCTTGTGAGATATGCTGGAGTGGATTTTTTGTTCAAGCTTCATCATAAAAAAGTTTTACAACTTTAAAAAAATAAATATTTGACAGAACACTTGTAATGAATGGAATAGGGCCTAATAACTACCATTACTACATAAGATCAAATATCAACAAAATATTGTTGTTCTCAATCAAAACTAAGAAAAAAAAATAAAACAATTCAATACACTTATAAATTGAGGCATTTTGTAAATAAACTACAAAATGCTTGCACCAGAGTACTTGCGTACACCATTGATATTTCAACAAATGTTAGATGATGTCTGTAAGGTATAATTGAATTTTAACTCGTAAGTTATTATTGTGAACTTAATAAAAAAAAACTACTTTTATTTTCGATAAACAAACCTGAAATAGCGAAAAATAATAGTAAGGTGGTGGACACGCTTTGGCGGATCCAAGTCATGGATAGTCTCGATCAAAATGTATACTGTACTTGCAATGAAATAATATTGAATGATTACGTAAAGAATGAATATATGTACTGGGCGCCTCTGGTGAGGGAATGGGATAGAACTTTCCAAAACGGGGTAACCAATAACGCGGATGGACTAATTAACGATAAGTGTAGGAAGAGTTCATCATCCATCGCGGGCAGATACCTTAGATTTCACCTCGAGTGATACCAAAAGGTCAGGCACGTAGCATCAGGGGGGGCCTGGCCCCCCCACTTTTTCTCGCAGCAGCCAATTTTTTAAAATTTACATATAAAAAATTGAATTATCATGGAGTTGGCCCCCCCACTTTTTTGGGAGTATGTAAAAAATTGATATGAAAATAAGGAAATGAGGAGTGAAATTGAAGTTATATACTTCGCCAGCCCCCCCCCCCCCGTTTAGGATTTTGAAGATTTTGAAAAAGTTTAAATTTCCCTTTTGTTGTTGTTTTTTTTTTTTTTTTGCTTGTCAAGAATTTTTTGGATGAGTCTGGCCCCCCCCCCCCCCCCCACTTTCAAAAACGATGCTACGTGCCTGAAGGTTATAAATAAATGGAACAATTAATTTTGACATCAGGGCGGAAAGTAAAGGGCGTGTTAACCATCAGGCAATACTTTGAATCTGACAATTTTGGTTTCAAATATGCATGCAAATGGATAATAATGCATTACCTAGCTTGTTTTATTTAGGTCTTCCGTTTCCAACGGAAGACCTTATTGTTATTGCTTTGTTTCTTCTTCCCTATTATTATTATTTTTTTTCTTACAAATTTTGTGCATGCCATTTCTCAGCAATGGCTCATTTAATATTTATGAAACTTTTAGATCTAATAGGTATTGATCTGAACCTTGTTGCAAATTTTTTTCATTGATGACGTCACTTCCGTTTTTGAAATATCGTCGATTTTATGATTTTTATAGGGGTATTTTGTCGGTGGAACTCCTCTTTAACTATTGCAGATATAAAGTTAAAATTTTCAGAGATGGTAGACAATAGACTGAGGTTATGCATGAAGGTCTTAAATCATTTTTATCTCGAATAGCGCCGACGCTCGCCTGGACCCGAAAATTGAAATTAAAAAAACATCGTGAATTTTCGTGCTTTTCTTTCTTTATCTCTTTTCTGGAAAATATTTTATTAAGACATGTAAAGTAAAAAAGGTTTATATTTACGAGACCTTTCAGCTGATATTAGGAAAAAGGGGCTGGCCCCTCAAATTAGGGACCTAGAAGACTCTAAAGTCTTTTACCCATAGCGCTTCACTGAGGGATATTTTGAAATAGATTATAGAAGCAAATATGTTTATCTTACAGTTATGAATCCCAGCAGTATAACGATTTTCTCATATGTTACGTAATTAAGGGTTTTTAGGGGTCAAAAGTCCAAAACTTTGATCACCTATATTTCAAAAAGGAAAAATAATTTGAAATGCAGTATAAAAGAAAAGATGCTCAAAATGATGTACTTAACAACATGAAACCTTAAAATTTTGGCTCAGTGGCCCCACTAAGGAGATAAGGGACCGGCCCCTAAAACATTCTTTCTCAGATATCTCAAGAACGGTAACAAATTTCTAAACACTTGTTGAACAAAATGTCATTATAATCAAACGACCTTTCATTCGATACCAAGAAAAAGGGGCTGGCCCCTAATATTAGGGACCTAGAGGGCTCTAAAGTCTTTTGCCTATAGCTCTTTACCGAAGGATATTTTGTAATAGATTATAGAAGCAAATATGTTTATCTTACAGTTATGAATCCCAGCAGTATAACGATTTTCTCATATGTTACGTAATTAAGGGTTTTTAGGGGTCAAAAGTCCAAAACTTTGATCACCTATATTTCAAAAAGGAAAAATATTTTGAAATGCAGTATAAAAGAAAAGATGCTCAAAATGATGTACTTAACAACATGAAACCTTAAAATTTTTGGCTCAGTGGCCCCAATAAGGAGATAAGGGACCGGCCCCTAAAACATTCTTTCTCAGATATCTCAAGAACGGTAACAAATTTCTAAACATTTGTTGAACAAAATGTCATTATAATCAAACGACCTTTCATTCGATACCAAGAAAAAGGGGCTGGTCCCTAATATTAGGGACCTAGAGGGCTCTAAAGTCTTTTTGCTATAGCTCTTTACCGAAGGATATTTTGTAATAGATTATAGAAGCAAATATGTTTATCTTACAGTTATGAATCCCAGCAGTATAACGATTTTCTCATATGTTACGTAATTAGGGGTTTTTAGGGGTCACAAGTCCGAAACTTTGATCACCTATATCTCAAAAAGGAAAAATATTTTGAAATGCAGTATAAAAGAAAAGATGCTCAAAATGATGTACTTAACAACATGCAACCTTAAAAATTTGGTTCAGCGGCCCCAATAAGGAGATAAGGGACCAGCCCCTAAAACATTCTTTCTCAGATATCTCAAGAACGGTAACGAATTTCTGAACACTTGTTGAACAAAATATCTTTATAATCAAATGACCTTTCATTTGATATCAAGAAAAAGGGACTGGCCACTAATATTAGGGACCTAGGGGGCTCTAAATTCTTTTTCCTATAGTTCTTTACCGAGGGATATTTCGGAATAGATTATGGAAGCAGATATGTTTATCTAACAGTTATGTAGCTTAACATTATAATGATTTTCTCATGTGTTCCAAAACTTTGCTCACCTATATCTCAAAAAGGAAAAATATTTTGAAATGCAGTATAAAAGAAAAGATGCTCAAAATGATGTACTTAACAACATGCAACCTTAAAAGTTTGGTTCAGTGGCCCCAAAATGGAGATAAGGTCCGGCCCCTAAAATATTTTTTTATAAAATATCTCAAGAATTTCTGAACACTTGTTGAACAAAGCTCTTACACCTGAAACAAAATAGTATCTGGCCCTTAAAATGTAGGCCCTCTTTTCCTGTTTTAAATCATGTTTAGCTGTTAAATAGCAAAATCAAGATCGAACATAAATCTCAATTTCTAAAATCAGACGGAAGACCTCCTCGTTGCTCGCAACGAGATCGTGTCTAGTTTTCATACTTTTTTATACCACGACAAATTGGTTGTAATCCTTAGACATTAATTTGAAGAAAAAAATTAATGAATAAATGGTGTTCGTATGCATAAGATGAGAAGTTTCATTGGAATGCCCCACCCTCTCCTGATTGTTTTTCAAAATAGTCTTATTAAGGTCTTCCGTTTCCAACGGAAGACCTTATTGTTTTTCTTCGGTTTCTTCTTCCCATTATTATTATTTTTGTTTTTTTTTCTTACAAATTTTGTGCACGCGAGTTCTCGGAAATGGCTCGGCCGATTTTCATGAAACTTTCAGATCTAATAGATATTGATCTGAACCTTATTGGAAATTTTTTATTTTGATGACGTCACTTCCGTTTCAGAGATATTGACGTTTTAGCGATTTTTAGAGGGTCAGCTTGTCCGTCGAACTCCTCCTGAACGATAAAAGATATCAAATTCAAATTTTCAGGAATTGTAGACGAATGATTGTAGTTTTGTCTAAAGTGAGCCATTTATGTTTGGCGCAAAAGGCGCCGAAGCTCGCCTGGACCCGAAAATTGAGATATAAAAAATGTAGTGATTTTTCTTGGTTTTCTATAATTATCTCTTTTCTCGAAAATATTTTGATAAGACATGTAGAGCAATTAAAATTTATTTTTACAAGAGCTTTAATTTGAGATCAAGAAAAAGGGGCTGGCCCTTCAAATTAGGGGCTGATAAGGCTCTAAAGTCTTTTGATGATAACTTTTTAATGTGAAATATTTTGTGATACGTTATAGAAGCAATTATGTTTATTCTAACGTTATTCACCTATACATGGCAATCATTTACTCCTATATTACGTAATTAGGGATTTTAAGGGGCAAGAAGTCCAACACTTTGATGCTCAATATCTCTAAATGGAGAAACATTTTGACAAGCAATATTGAACAAAAGATGCTCAAAATATTGAGCTTATTAATCTGCAACAATAATTTCTTTGTTATGCGGTCCCTGAAGGGAGTAACAGGGTCGGCCCCTAAAACGACCCTCTCCAGATATCTCCAGAACAGTACATAATTTCTAAACACTTGTTGAACAAAATGTGTTTGAATTGACACGAGCTTTCATTTAAGATCAAGAAAAAGGGGCTGGCCCTTCAAATTAGGGGCCGATAAGGCTCTAAAGTCTTTTGATGATAACTTTTTACTGTAAAATATTTTGTGATACCTTACAAAAACAATTATGTTTATTCTAACGTTATTCACCTATACATGGCAATCATTTAATCCTATATTACGCAATAAGGGATTATAAGGGGCCAAAAGTCCAACACTTTGATGCTCAATATCTCTAAATGGAGAAACATTTTGATAAGCAATATTGAGCAAAAGATGCTAAAAAATTAAGCTTAACAATATGCAACCATATTTTATGTGTGATACGGTCCTTAAAAGGAGTACAGGGTCGGCCCCTAAATCGACCCCCTCCAGATATCTACAGAACGGTACAGAATTTCAAACACTTGTTGAACAAAATGTGTTTGAATTGACAAACACATTCTTATGAAATCATAAAAAAGGGGCTGGCCCTTCAAATAAGGGGCTGAGAGGGCTCTAAAGACTTTTAATGATAAATATTTACTGTGAAATATTTTTTGATCCGTTATAGAGGCAATTATGTTTATTCTAACGTTATTTACTTAAACATGGCAATGATCATTTACTCCTACGTTACGTAATTAGGGATTTTAAGGGACCAGAAGTCCAAAACTCTGATCCTCTTTATCTCAAAAGGGAGGACATTCCGAAAAGCAGTATTTAACAAAAGATACTCAAAATAATGTGCTTAACAATGTACAACCATATATTGTTTGTTATCTTGACCCTTAAAAGGAGTTTAGGACCAGATATTGAAACGATTTTCCACATATATCTCAAAAACGATAACCAATTTCTAAACACTTATTAGCAGTACACAAAAATACCTTTTAACTAAAATGAATGAAAAGGAGCTGATCCCTTAAAAAAGGGACACAAAAGGGGTAGATAGTCTTTTACCCATTACTCTTAGACCCCGCTTCCATTTCCAGATACGTTTCGTTGACGAAGATCAAGAGCAAGGTCATTCCGTATTCTAAAAATCGGACGGAAGACCTCCTCGTTGCTCGCAACGAGATCGTGTCTAGTCTGAAATTCTTATTTGGGACAAAAATTTACCTAAATAACCAAATTTAGAGAGAGCGACACTTAATACGCAGTCACCGGTTTAAAATAAAAACAATAAAAAAGTTTTTTTGGTCAGCTGCAACAAATAGGATAAAGGACACGTACATGTATATATTATCCATTTCAGTTTAGATGAATCATTCTGCCAGCTCCTCCAAATGTCCAACAGATAAGGAAAAAAATCGGAAAAAGTATATACTAAATGAACGAAAAATGGTTCAGAATATTAAGCATTATATCACGATAATGTGTAATTAATAATTTCCGCGCTCGCGCGGGCTGTCATTAAGTGTGTAATAGAAAAGTTTTTATTACGCAAGCATTGTAAAGCTACTATTGTTTATTCAAAAGTTAAGTGGTTTCTCCAGATTTTCGACCTAAACACACCCATCGAACAAACTAAAAGTGTGCAATATTCATGCTTTTGTTAATTCTCTTTAAAATGGCATTTTTTTTAGACTTGTTTTAAATAATTTTGAAGAAAACACCCATGTTTACGAGTCACAACATTTAAATTTCTATTAATAATACAAATCTAAAGTTTCCTATCTCTCAGGAGACTACATTTAAGGATCAATACTGTTTGTGTATAATAGTGCCAAACAGTTTGACTACGCAAGTCCTCGTAACAACAGCACATAATCTGAAGAACCATTGAAAGCAATTAGGACATAATAATGTGTGGAAGTGCATATTACGAGATTAGTTCAAACTGTGAAGATGTGCACATTAAATAAAAATGTGCTAAATGATATTTTGAGTAATAACAACCATTTGTTTTTAATTTAACATTTATTCATATCAGTACATTTACCACTGTGGGTAGTTTCCATAAAATCGTGGCCCTGCAAAAAGTAAATGTTTAAAAAGCATGAACAGATCCTACTTGTGTAACAATTTAAGATATAGCTTGCATTTGATTAATTTGGGTGAAAAATTCACATTTTTATTTTACATTTTTAAATCAAGTATAAAATATAACTGCAGAGATATACATCACTACAAATGTAATTGTTTAGAGAAACAAAACATGTTAAGAACTTAAAACGTTATTTTGATATAAAAATGTTGATAATAGAAGTTTAAATGCCTTACGTCTATTTCTACAGCACACTGCGTATCTATCAGTAGGATGGATGTTACAGGAATACCCACGTGGGCAATCTTGTCTGTTTGGACCACGCCCACAGAATACATTTGGCAGAGGGACACCAATTTGGCACTTTGGTTCGTTTGCGATATCTGAATTTTTACATTTAAGAAATTTTTTGAATTGTATGAAAAAAAAAACCCGAAGAATTTAGACATAGTTTTGAAACCTCATTCAACAGTTACTTTATCGAAATAGTTGTGAAAGTATTTGATTTTTTGTATTTGATATTTGAAAAGTATTTGATCAAAATAAACACTTAATTACATATGCATGTAGTTGTACAGTGGATGCAGAAGTTTTACGTTAATCATAAGTAATTATCAGTAAAAATAAGGATATGCTAATACACAATCAATACTCACTTGTTTTACAGCAAATGGCGAACCTATCGACCGGGTCTATTTTACAAAAATAGCCACTTGGACAGTCCTGTCTGTTAGGACCACGCCCACAAAACACATTGGGTAAAGGTTTACCTATGTCACATGTTGCGATCGGTGGAGCCCCTAAAATAGAAAACGTAATATTCAGATTGCATAGCATTATTAAATTTTAATATATATTCTTACCTAAATTACGCAAATTTAGACACGGATAACGAATTTAAAACATACTTCTGGGAAATTCCTTCTTTACAACTTTTAATGCAATCGTTCATAGAGTCCCTTAAATACGAAGGAAAATTCGGGAATTATTTTGTCTAAGCCATGTTTTGATGTGATCCTATGGAAAAATAGTGTCGTGAGACCTGCAAGAAATCTATTATTTTACACCAGCAAAAATAAATTCTGCTAACACAATAACATTTATATTAAATATATGTGTACAGTTTTACAGAATTCTGTTGCTATATGAAAAAGTTATGAACGTTTATTAAAACCATGGTGCTCGTGATGGCCTCTGATTTAAGAAAATTTGTTAAAAGTTATACGATACGTAATTTCACGGCGTGTTAATTTTGAATGATTTTTGGGGTTTTTATTTCTGCAAATATGCACAATGTAAACTGGTTAATATCATAACGACCCGAAGATATATACATGTACAAGTTTAGTGAATACTGCCTTTTGTGGGAGGGGTTGAAAAACTGTCGTTATATCATTCAATTTTAAAGAATTGGCGTGCATTTTCATCGAAATTAGCAATATCTGGTTCTATTGAAACTAATACGGGTGCTGCTAAATTAAAATTTCACTTTAATATTGCCGTTTTCGCGGCATTATTTATAATTTCTGAATACCATACAAACGTCTATAATACTTATTTTACAAAAAAATCGTATTGCATAGAAGTGTTTTGGTTAAAGACCAGAAAGCCAATTCGGTCAGGGAAAATTTCGATCTAAAAATAGACAAAAAAACCAAAGAATTTGAATGTCAAGTAAAAGAAGTGTCAGATGGTTTCAATCTGGATTTCGACACTTTACGCGAAAAATTACATGAACAGAATAAGGAACTCAGATCTTTGAAAGAAACTATTAAAGAGTGCGAAGAAATTTCAGTAGACGCCTTAAAACTGGCGAACCAAAACCTCCAATATTCCCAGAAAAATAACATAAAGTTCATGGGTTGGAAAGAACAAAAAGACGAAAATCTTAGGATGGATCTATGTACCATTCTGAAAGAATAGGCCGGTGTAGCTCTAGACCCCAACGATGTGCTGGAGATACACAGATTGCCTCAAGGGAATCGCGGTGGAATAAGACCGGTGATTGCAAAATTTAGGTCCACAGAAGTTAAGGTCAAAGTCATCAAAAACCGATCAAAAGAAGAAATCAAAAAATGTTTCACCATGTACGACCACATAACCCCAATGAACGCAAAACTTATTCACGATTTGAACAAGAACCCACAAATTCAATCCGCATGGTTGTACAATGGAAAAGTTTTCGCTCTTGATAAAGACAATAAAAGGCATTGATTTGACATATTTGACAATGTGAACATGAAGGTGAAGCATAAAATATCAGCGATGTGCCAGCGGAGCCTTGTGTGAAGACATTTCGATCGGGATCGATTTTGGGTGACCGGGATCGGAATGCACATAAAATCTTGTAACTTTCGTTTTTGCGTGTGTAACTTTCGTTTTTGTGTATGGAAGTGTGTGAAATGGCGATGTGTGAGTTTGGGTGAAAGAATAATTTTTGAAAAGGTACTTAGGATATGTTGTTGTTTACATAAGTTATCTTATTACTTTTTATTTCTTTTTGATGTAACAATAAATGGCTGATTTGATAAAAATAGCATCAGTGAATTGTCAAGGTTTACATACATCTTCGAAAAGGCAAGACGTACTAAATTTTTACAAGAAACAAGGGTATTCAATATTATGCTTACAGGATACACACTTTACATCTGAAATTGAACCATTTATTGAAACGCAGTGGGGATATAAATGTATATTCAATTCATTTCGGTCGAACTCAAGAGGTGTCTGTCTTCATTTTAACAATAATTTTGAATTTAAAATACACAATGAAATTAAAGATAATGAAGGAAATCTTTTAGCGATTGATATAACCATCGAGGAAAATCGTGTTACTATTATTAACATATATGGTCCAAATTATGACAGTCCATGTTTTTACGAAGAAGTCCGTGATATTTTTTTGAACCTAGATAATGACTATTTTATACTTTGTGGAGATTTTAACCTTGCTTTAAATCCTGTGTTGGATACAGAAAACTATATCAATGTTAATAACCCAAAAGCAAGGGACAAGGTTCTTGAACTGATGAAGGATTTACAATTAGTTGATTACTACAGGATTCTAAATCCAAGCAAAAAAATATTTACTTGGAGAAAAAGAAATCCTCTAAAACAAGGCCGACTTGATTATATACTAATATCTGAAAGCCTGTCAAACATGGTAGAAACAATTTCTATTAAACCTGGTTATAGATCAGATCACTCTGCAGTACTTTTAGAGTTAAAATTCAATAAATTTGTAAGAGGCCGTGGGCTATGGAAGTTTAATAACAGTCTTCTGACAGATAAAACTTACATTGAAAAGGTTAAACAAACTATTCATAAAGTCCAAGATCAATATCTACATGATGATGATATAAATCACAGTATTTTTCTGGAAGTTTTACTTATGGAGATCCGTAGTATTACAATTTCATATTCTTCATTTAAGAAGAAAGAAAGAGATAAAATTGAAATTACCTTACTGAAAGATATTGAGAATATTGAGTAACAGTCTGATATTGATTTTGAGCTTTTGCATGAAAAAAAGTCTGAACTTGAAAAAGTTCGAAAAGAAAAGTTACAAGGTCATATTATAAGATCCCGGGCTAAGTGGGTAGAAGAAGGAGAGAAACCAAGCAAATATTTTTGCTCACTAGAGTCTCGAAACTTTCTAAATAAAACTATTAAAAAAGTTGAAACACACAACAATAACACTATATATGATCAAAGCAGTATCCTTCATCAGGTCAAAACTTTTTATGAATCTCTTTTTTCTTGTAAAGACTCAGATCTTCTAGATATTAATCTTGAAGATATAATAAAAACTGACATTCCAAGGTTAGATACATCCACTTCAATATCCCTTGAAGGCGATATATCGGAAAGTGAGATTTATAATGTGTTGAAAAATATGAAAAATAACAAATCTCCAGGGAGTGATGGTTTTACTGTTGAATTTTTTAAGTTTTTCTGGAAGGATTTCAAACATTACATTGTGTCTGCGGTTAACCATATTTTTGTTAAAAAAGAGCTCCCTATATCTCAAAGGCTAGGAATTATTACATGTCTACCAAAAGGGGACAAACCCAGACAATATTTGAAAAACTGGCGTCCAATTACCTTGTTGAATGTACTATACAAATTAATATCAGGATGTCTCAGTTATAGAATTAAAACTGTTTTAAATTATTTGATATCAGAAACTCAATCTGGTTTCATAAAAGGTCGTTATATAGGAGAAAATACCAGATTTGTTTATGATCT
Source organism: Magallana angulata (assembly GCF_025612915.1). Lineage (NCBI taxonomy): Eukaryota > Metazoa > Mollusca > Bivalvia > Ostreida > Ostreidae > Magallana > Magallana angulata. The sequence continues at coordinate 40,895,128 of NC_069112.1, forward strand.
AATGTCTTTTACTGAAACAAAAAATTTACCTGGTTTACTTGTGCTTATAGACTTTGAGAAAGCTTTTGATTCCATATCTTGGAAGTTTATAAAGTTTTAGAATATTTGGGTTTTAGGGAAAATATGATTACATGGATTAACATTTTAAATACACGGATCAAAGCATCAATCTTGCAGTGTGGTTTCCTTTCAGAACAAATTGATATAAATAGAGGATGTAGACAGGGGGATCCTATTGCTCCATATTTATTTATTCTATGTGCAGAAATTTTAGCAATTCTAATAAAACAAAATACAAATATCAAAGGTATTGTGGTTAATAGTAAGGAACATAAGATTATCCAATATGCAGATGACACAACTTTAGTACTTGATGGTTCACCAAATTCACTTTTTGCTGCACTTGACACTGTAGATTTTTTTTCTACTTTCTCAGGACTAAATATCAACAGCTTGAAAACAAAAATTGTTTGGATTGGTGCTAAAAAATTTTCTAAGCAAGTATATCACCATACTAGATGGAAACTAGTGTGGGGATGTACAACATTTAGTTTATTGGGAATAGAATTTTCTGTAGATTTGGAAAAAATAGTTAACTTAAATTATGATATCCAAATACCAAAAATTAAAGCTATGATACAACAGTGGAACAGGAGAATACTCACTCCCATTGGTCGAGTCACTGTAGCCAAAACATTACTTTATCCAAAGCTTAATCATCTTTTTATATCTCTCCGGATAAAGAAACATTATCTTTTTTAAGTAATCTTTTCTATGAATATATATGGAATTCAAAGATTGACAAAGTGAAGAGACAAATTATCACCCAAGATTATTTAAAAGGGGATTTAAAATGCTAGAAATTAACAATTTTTTAAAGTCATTAAAATGCTCCTGGATTAGGAGACTTTTTAAAGATAAGAAACCATGGATGGACATCTTTTTTGAAATCCATGGCAATGAGGTTACAAAAAATATGCTTGATTTTGGTGACAAATATATGCATAATATTGTGAAACATAGTAATGTTTTCTGGAAAGATGTATTTCAGTCATACTTAACAATATTTCAAGCTTCGGATAACATAATATTTAAGCAAAAATTCTTTTCTATGCCAGTTTGGTACAATACAAATATATGTGTTGGTAATGAAACAATTTATGTCAAATTGTGGTATGAACATGGTGTAAAAATAGTTAGTGACTTTTTGAATAATGATGGAACTTTTTTATCACAACATGATTTTGAAAAGCAATTTAGCTTGACAAATATTTGTACCATGCAATTTAATAGTGTTATCAGTGCAATATCTAAGTTTCTCAAGACCATGTCAGTTAATAGATCTGATGTGAGTAAAGATTTTTCACCATTTATTCCTTTTTATTTTGAATATATACTGTTGAATGAAAAATGTTCCAAAGTTTTGTATCAACTCATTAATAGTAAAGATATTGTTCCAAAGGCAATTCAAAAATGGAACACTGAAATATCACTTCACTTAGATATAAATGATTCTGTGAAAGATTTTTTTTAAAATTTGTTTTAAGACAACAACTGATACTTCAATACAGTTGCTACAATACAGAATTCTTCACAGAATTCTTCCAACAAACTATTATTTAAAAAAGATTAATGTTATTTCATATGATGTATGTACTTTTTGTAAGGAAAATGTGGAAACAATTCAGCACGTATTTATGACATGTTTAGAAATACTTCCTATATGGAATAATCTTAGTATGTACATTTATAGGAAAACTTCAAATAGAATTGGCTTTAATGTTAAAAATGTACTATTTGGTGAACTTCCTTTCAATGGTTACAACAAAGTAGTTAATTTTATAATTCTGTACTCCAAGCAATACATTTTTAATTGTTCAAAAGCAGACAAAAAACCTGACATTGTTGGAATGTTACATCATCTGTCATTCAAATATAAAGTTGAAAAATATATAGCTATCAAATCATGTGAGATTACAAAATTTAATAAACTCTGGGTAAATTGGAAAAACATATTTGAGATATAATTTTTAAACATGGTAAACAACTGTACTATTTATATTTGTATATGTGCGTTTATATATATATATATCCTTTATGTTTGCTCTTGAAGAGAAGGTAGTATGTAAGAGAGGGAAAGAGTGTGAAAGTGAGAATGCCAAAAAAAATTCTTATATATATTACCTTCTTTATGAAATCATATATGATTGTGAAAATGAAAACAAAAAAATTAATTATAAAAAAAAAAAAAAGAAAGCCAACTTTCTGAATAAGCTGTTTTTTCATTTTTTTTTTTTCATTCATGTTTTGTATTTTTTCGAGGCAGTTTGAACGGCCCCTTAAACTATAAGCGGGTCGCTGTTAGATGTTCTACGAGATTTCTGGGCTAATTTTGTATGCGCCATTGACAGCAAAATAAGAGAGGTGTCGGCCACAATGGCCCATTGTTGGCAATTTCTAATATACACACATCTATAGAACGCCAAAACACTCCATTTCATGTCTTAAAACATATAACAATTTTCCTTCATGTTGCACAGCGCTGTTAATTTTTACCATATATTCCTACCAAAATGACACGCATAGGGAGTTTTAGAAAAATCCCTCTTTATAAATTACAACTTGTTAAAACGATTGTTCCCAACCAATTTAGTAGCAAAAACACAAAGCCATCCACAAAGGCACGAAAATCTGTTGACATTAAAGTTACGCATGTGCTTGAAAATCATGTCCGAGCCTTTTCACCTCCTGCCGAAACAAGTGGCATTAAAAATATTTTTTACAAAAAATATTTTTATAAAAGGGGGAAATCGCGCATTTTACACGTTGTTTTTTATCTCAGAGAAAAATACAGCCCCTATCGCTCGCGGAAATCCACCAAAAAATGAAGGGAAATTCAGGAATTACTTTGCCTCAGCTATGTTTTGACGTGAACCTTCGGAAAAATATGCTGTGAGATCAATAAGGTTTCCGAGCTTTATGTATTGTATCCAGTTATTTTTGACGTTAGCATTTTCCTGATTTGATAAAGGGCGTAAACCTTGATAATTTCATCCTGACCGAGTAAGTGATATACGTCTACACAGGTGAGACCTCTACAGCGAAATACAACCTGTAAGAGGTCTGCAGCTTATATAGGGGTTGTAGGGATAACGGTGGTGAAAAAGAAATATGGCGGACAGTGCCTATTTAAGAGCAGTGTTCAGTTTTAAAAATCACCAATCAAAATTGGGTATCACAATCCATGACGTAGATAAGGTTTATAAATCATTTGAAATGACGACGTTGATGTTTACAAGACATTGCTTAGGCATCATCGAAGGGCTTGCCATACCTACCTACAGTGCTGCCATCGTGAGAGTTAACAAGGATACGCTAAGATGCAAGATACATTTTTACTGCAATCAGATTTCCGTAATAAATTTCAGGGTGAATTTACAAACCGAAATCAACGTCACAATACTTTTAATACTTGTAGTTGAGTATACAGGATATGAAAGGATTGTTTTGTCAACTTTCAAGATAGCAGCATTGTATATACCCAATCACGACCATTTATTTCGACTTTGTAATAATAGTTTATGCCAAATTACTTTCTGGACAGCAGACGGCGAACCGGTCTGTAGGATCTATGTTACAGAAGTAGCCACTCGGACAGTCTTGTCTTGAAGGGCCCCGTCCACAAAATACATTAGGCAGTGGTTGTCCGTTATCACACTGTTGACTGAAAACAACCTGAAATAAACCCCCATATATTTGATCTGAAAAAAGTAATCTAGTTAATATAACAATAATTGGTGATTTTTTATGTATTAAGTATTATTTTACTCCCCAGTGTCTTTGTATATGATAACACTAAATACCGACTTTGTAAGAGATAGTCAAAAACATTTCATCAAAATCAATTTTTATATGTAATCATACTATCGTTGAAAATTGTAGAAATATAAGAAATAAGGTATCTTTCTTTGAATATCCTGAGATTGGAGATGATCAAATGTATCCATCATGAAGCTCTCGAGCCTTGTTGGATTTGATCATCTGTACAATATTCGATCATCTCATATATACATGTATAATACTCAAAGTATGACCTCGAATTTCTTAAATATTTAAAATTTATGTATTTCAGATTTTAAAAAGGAATAAAATATAACTCTGAAACGATCAAAGAGGTAAGACACAATCATGTACATGTACAATAAACAGAATGATGTCATTGATTTATTTTTGTTTACAATTTTAAAAAATAGCATCGCTCGCTTCAGTATACAGGTACCAAAACAAATGATCATGAACTCGCTTTGCAACTAAAATTAAATTCACATGCATTGTTTAAAGCCTTTAATAAACATATTAATAGTTATGTTTATTTTAGTTTAAACCATGGTATAAAGTGTTAAATGTACAAATTGTTTTGATACCTAAAATATATTTTAGGAGATTAATCCCGTAGTTCTTTAAAAGGATCTAGATTATACGGTATAAACGGAAATAAAAAAAAAAACTTACTATAAATGATCCAAAGAGGCAAACGGCACAGTAAAGTGTACGCTCCATATCGGTGAAATTCCAAAATACTTCAACACCTTCCACACAGACTACTACAATTAAAAGACAGTACTAAAATAAGAGGAAAAACAAACTCATTACATATTTATATTAATCTGACAAATTTGTGTTTTTGCATACATCATTGTTCCATGCGTAAATATCAAAGCAGTAATTTATTGCGGCTAACAAGTGAATAATAATCCGTTGAAAGGTAGCCACAGGTGTTACACTGCTCGAGGATCACGACCTATGAATTAGTCATTCTGTGTGCGTATATTACACACGGATGTCCCGTTTATAGGTCGGTTCTAAATACAAATAACCCCAAGTATTTCAAAGCCAAATTAAATTTATGAATTTTTTAGTGCATTACCTACGGTCATATTTATTTTTCTGTTTTTGTTTTTCTAGTGCATCGCTCATTTGCACGTAATGAATTAACAATGATGACTGTTTTCTACATACACCTATACAGGACTTCACTAATTAGGTTGTCAAGACAATATGTATAATACATGTGTCACAACCTTTGTTTAGCGTAATATTAAAGGAACACAATAATAAAGTTGAAGTATTGTATTTCGTTGAATGGCCAAATCAAAAACAGAGGTAATGAAAATATCCTCGCTTTCTTAGAAAATGCACTCGTACTATTCACATTAATTTTGTTACTCGGAATTGTCCAGAGTTAAAAGACTTAGTTATTTCTTTGATGACGGAAAATCTAAGTCCATCTAAATCACGTCCTGGAATCTCCACGGTGGAGCTTAAACTGACTCTTTCACACAACGCGCATCTTTCACTCAAACATTCAATTAACACAATTAAGGAATTATAACACCGGTGACTCTTTGATGGAAGGAATGACACTAATCTTAAGCAAAACAAACAACACCTATACTGTTTAGCTTTGTCCTCGGCCCTCGAGGGATCTGAAGTAATTTTTTTTAATTAACAAAGAATTAGAGAAAAAATAAAATGTCATGTTGGAAATTCAGATTTTCATTAAATTTACAATGTGACAATTCCTCCCCTCTCCGAGTAAGACTCTGACCCCGAGTCTAAGAAAACTTGGATATACGTACTATTAATGGTATACACACATTTAAGATAAAACAGCAAATAAAACGAGGACGATATTACTGCCTGAGAAGTACATGTAACAATTTTCAAAATAGCGCATAATAACCGGAAGTTTGGAACATCTGGGGACTCTGGTATATGGGAACTGTATGTGGACTGGGCCGCGGATGTTTCTGCGATCTGTATGACTTGGACGCGAATGACTGTCTCGATACGTTAACACGTGCATTTCATTGTTGATTTGCGGATGATCGGGTGTGGTGGTTCTGTCCTTCATGTGTTCGTTGTGTCTTTGTCTCTGTTTGAGATGACACCTCCGTTAAATGTAGAGTTTCTGTGTTGGTCTCCACACTCCTTTTCCGAATGGGAATTGGTACAAAAGGGGGCGCAAATCCCAGCATGTTTATTTGTCCTTCCTTGTTCCTCAGACGATCCATAAGCGATTAAATCTCACTTTCCAGTTTAAAAATGTCGACATCCTTTCTTGAGATTTTCTTTTCAAGGGCCTTATTTTTCGTCCGCGCATCTTCAAGTTTTTCTTCCAGCGTAAGAACTTGTGTTTGTTTTCTGGCCATGTTTTCTTTGTTCTTCTTCCATGACATTGAGAGCTTTTGTTCGAATATTTCAATATTTCTCTGCTGCTTATTGTTTAGTTCCCTCAGTGCTAAAATTTTCTTTCCAACTGTAGTTCACTTTTTCTGGTCCGGAACTGTCGGTCTTGACACTTTCAAGAAAGAAATAAGTTCTGCGTCAGAAACATTAAAGAATGAGAATTTTATGGCGGTCTCATGTCGAGCCATGAACATGGTCCAGCGTTTTTGGTCGCGCTCTTTCTTTTGAGTTGATTTCTTTTTGACAACCATTACTTTCACTGTTACGATACAAGAATTCCGGCACTGTGTTGAAAGATGGCCGATTTTCTGGCATTACTCAAAGCTTTACACTTTGTCAGGTGTCTTTTGTAGAATACACCTCCGCAACGGTAGCAAGCTGTGTCGGACATGGTGCGCGGTATTAGGGGAATTAACTGCTTGCACAGTGGTAGAACTGAGGTACTGGGATCTGGGTATTACACAGGAAATGCAATACCCCCGGGTTAATTACCATTAGGATTCTCCACCAATTGTGACCGCGTAGATTTTACGGTGCTAGGGAAATTCTTCTGGTTCTGCATCCGCCGTGTGCAGTACGAACGTGGTGAGTAAATGTTGGCGTAAAAGGAACAAGTTATAAGGTTGAGGCGCGCTGTGGGCCGTAAGTTAAAAACAAAGGTTATGCACAGTTGTATGCCATATTCCCAAGGGTCCACCAATATGCAATTCAAGAGAAGTAGAACGAAGTGATGAAGGATTCCGTATTTATTATCAATCGAATTTAAAAGATGAACAATAACAAACAAATAAGCGACACAGACGGAAGTGGCCGGTAATGCGTCAGGCCTCCGAACTGAAGATTGACAAATACAATTCAGTATATATAAGAATCTAAACAATGAGTAAAAGTGACAATTTGATGACATCAAATGACTTGAGTGAAAGATTCACAGGTATTAGGTAATTAGATTAACTCAATGAGTCTTTGATGGCCGAGACATGAAAGGCATATAATTACACAATGTTGTTTCAAGAGATTAGCAGTTCTTGGGAGAAACATCTGTCTGATTTGTAATAACAATTAAATAAAGAGTCTGCCGAGTGTCAATGGCTAATTCACTTTGTAAACATTAAATTCTAAGAATATATGACAAAATAAATGTTGTATTAGTAAAGTCCGAAATAAAGATAATTATAGAACAGTCAATTTTGCACTGTGATACATGTATGTGTGCAACAACGTTTTACACATAAAGAAGGTAGGTTGGCGTAGTAGATTTTTACCAATCCTAGCAGTCACTGTATTAGTTCAAATTCAAAAAAAAAAATCAGTATTAGGGGTGTACTAATTTGCAGACATATAAATACACTACTTTAATTGTATACGGCTTTGGTTGTGAAAATATGACATGACATGGGAAGCAAACTGTTTTTCTGTTATGATACCACATCTTTCTAACTGCTTATCTAAAGAATAAAAAAACGCAATATGATATAGTGTAGACATTTTTTCATAATTGAGATGGTCCACTTATTACAATGCTTCTTAAAATGCCTTTTGTTCTTTACTTTTTTCCGACCACAAATACAACTTGGTTCATTTTTAAGATATAATTCATGATATAGCAGAATCTGAGTGAAGAAATTATCAAGGCAGATTTCATGAATATTTTGATAAAAATGAAGTTTTCAAAGTGACCTGCGCCCTTTTATCAAATACAAACTAGACGATCGCGAAACTATATTGAAACTATCTGCAGAAGAAAAATTATTAAGTATTCACAGAGGGAATGAACTAGTAAAACTTTTCTTGAAAATACATACAATTATACATGTCTTTGCTCGTTTCTTGTCAGAGAAAAACTCCCTACTACAAGGTAATTTACAATTACATGTATTCAGTATTCTTTAGTTTTTGTAATTGTTGTTGTTTTTTTTGTTGTTGTTTTTTTTTGCTATATCCATTTTGTTTTCTGTTGTCAACACAAACACCTGTGATTATATTACTTGTACAATAATTTGCACTATCATTCAATATAAACAATGGCCAACACCTTGTGTAAAGTAAATACATGTACCCATAAACATTTAATCCTTCATCTACAATTAAAATCAATTGTATATGTGTAACTGTGTGACCGTTGGACCCGGTGCAGATTTAGTTAAAACAGAGTTAGTCTACTGATTCTTGACAAGTAATCAGCTAGGATCATCATATGATTATCGTTTCGAATATAAAGTAACAAAAGTTGGTTTATCAAATTGTTTTGAGCAATAACTTCTTTTGAAAATTGTGTATTCAGTCTACATCACTACGTCGGTTACGCACACCAAATGGCAGCCAAAGAAAGTGATTCTTATCCCTTTGTTTATGTTTATGAATAAAACTCTGATTTGTTCAAAGATTAAGAATTAGATAGCTACCTGTGTGTAATTTATTCTTAATTTAGAAATATCAAAAGGAAGAACAAGCTGTATGAATTCTTTAATAAAAGTGATATGTATAGTATACAAATAAACACCACGTCCGAGGTTCGATGAATTTATTTTTTTTAAACCCTGTAAATATCAATAACAATAATGAACATAATGAATACAATATTATTGATTAACATATAAATTGACTTCTTTAAAACATTAAGTGATAAACCGAGAATTTCACAATTGTTGTAAGAATTGCTTCCCTTACATCATAATATTTTATACATGCGCATCCGAGAACATTACTGATTTACAAACACATTTATAGAATAAATATGTACATTCGCTAGAATATGAATACATATACATGTGTACCTGATTATGGACCCAGGGTTCGTACACTTGGTCTGGCCCAATACAAACTACGAACTTGATAATATACACTTAAGTAATATTTCATAAGTATAATTCAAATACGCATTAATCTTGATTTTTTTTTTTACACATTTGAAATCGGTATGTTACACTTGAAAATGATATAAAAAAATTAATAGAAAAAAAAGAAATAAAATTCATCCTACAGTCGATATTGTCGATGTATTCATCAGTATCGTCAAATTGTCATCAGACAATTTGATGAATTATATGTATAAAAAGGAAAGTTTTCTTATTTATTAACATTTTCCTGCACAATGAAGGGTCATGTTGTTAGCATTTTCTTGATGTGTTCTTTTAAGTATCTCTCTTTGGAAGAAACTTGTTTCCACAAGTTTTGGATGTTTCAGCTGGTTGTCTTAACATTTTGCAGCACTTTGTTTCATAATTCTTAAGTCGACGGAAAACACACCACAGTATTTGCAAATTGCCTTTTCTCTTTTTAAATCTCTTATCACATCTTGAAACATAAGAAGCCTTCGTTAAGATGTTCCTTTTTTTTTAGGTCGCTCAAAGCGCAAGTATTGGTATACATGTACATTGTGGCATCGCAAATTAGGCTGAGGTAACTGTAACGAAAAACAAAGGAAAAAAAATCACTCAACATGTTAAAAAACCATAAACACATAACAGTCAAATATCTCGTTTTATATACATGTATGTATACGTCATGACAATCAATATGATATTTGTTTGTAAATAAATTCTTTTTTTGAGCAAACTTATAGTAAAAAGTCCACTAAAATCACTTAAGAACTTTAATTGTAAAGAATAAGGTACAATTTTAGCAAAGCTTTAAAGTTCAAAATGTGTTAAATCTTTAAAAGAAAATTAATATTGAAAATTGAGCAAGCCTGAGTACTTAAGCTTTTCTCTTTTTTAAAAGGGAATATAAGCTTAGAACGATATTCTATAATCTTAAATATAGTGATATTCTTTTTAACAAAATCGAAGTAAAATGGTCTATAATTTTTGACGGATTTCTACTTTTTTAATTTAATATTGCATGATAAAGCTACAGTTCATTGTGGGCTATTGCTACAGACAGTTTGATTAAGTTGAATACTTCATCGAGCTATGATGTCTTATAGGACCCGTGCTTATTTCCAGGTTTCGAGGTGCTATGCAATAGAGATTTGCCTTCCTCGGTATCCAGATACATCACTCTTTTTTAATTTGTTTTTTGATATTTTCATGTTTTACACTCGCGTTCCATCTACTACTTCAAGATAAGTGTTTCATTTTACGACAACTCAGCCGATCGAAAGATCGAAAGAACTATTTTATTATCAGTGAAATAACACATTGCCGTTTTAGAAGAAATACAACTCGGGTGAATATAAATGTTGGCAGAAATAGTTTCGTATGTGCTGTTGTCTGGTTTCCGTCTATCTGTTTGTCGAAAACCATTTTATACAAGCATCCATTATGTAACATTGTATATTTTTTTGTATGACTCCTTCCGCGGACTTAGTAGTGGCTATTGTTCCTCAGGCGAGCGATGTGACCAACAAATCTCTTGTTTAGTTTGAAATTAAACATGCCAATAATACGATATGTTTTGCGTCAATACATACAGAATATTGTGCTTCTTAAAGTATATTTGCAAAAAATATCGGTTAATATATGTTCTTTGATGTTTTATCAGGTAAAAATTCCCCTACTTTGGACACTATTATGCATGCACTAACATATAAAAATGCATGTACCCTTCATAAAACACTACGACACTTTGATGTTAAATAGTTGTTCGTTTTTATCAACATTATAATTTATTTCAAACCCCCCCCCCCCGCCTCGTACCTATGTACAAGTTTTAATAATTAAAATCTAAAATCAGAAAACAACTATGTAGTTCGAAGAAATGGAACTGCCAATAAATCGTCGGCAGAGATGAATAACGAATCTGACAATTTGAAATTTATCCACATATCGTTTGACAACAACGCAATTACGTAAAACACATAATTTTATTTAGTTCTTGACAATATCGATTTGTTGGTTACTTAATTAAACATAATGGTGAGTTAAAAGTATATTGAATATTTTAGCGGACAGTTCCAATTTTATATGTCAACATAGTATATAAGAGGAAAACTTGGACAGGATTCAGGAGAGACTTAGACAGATCTTGCCAATACTAATCAACATATTGAAAGCTACATATCTAAAACTTTATGAAAAAAAATGTGAATTGACATACGACATGCAACCCCGATTTCAAGACTACAGCTCTTAAGCTTTGTTTCATCCTAAACCTGTTTTACCAGGACTGAGTCTTTAAAGCGATCCTGCTGTGTCCTTCTACGTGAACAAAACAGTGGTTTCTTCTTTGGTATCGGCATGGTCGTCTAGAACGCACTTTGGGCATGCATGGAGTTCGTGCTTAGCCTCTGGGTTCTAATTACACACATAGTGAAAAACAAAGGTAGGATCGTCGTTATAGTGTTGTGAGGTTACAAGCAGCCCGACTAGAGCTCCGCTGGTGCGATCAAGTAGCGCTTATAAACATCGACTTACCCTTTAATAAATAAATTTATCCAATTCTTCGAATACTTAGTTTTTCATAGCATGCCTATGGAAATTCCCAGATATGAAGATAAGATATGAAATCAAACAAATGATTTAGTCTGATTACAAACACCGGATATATTAAATGAGATGTTGGTTAATCCTTCTATGATCAGACAGATAAATAATGATCATGCCTAATGGATATTATTTATGTAAAATAACAACGAAGAAATATGTTACATGTATTCTATCCTACTGTGAAATGTTTTTCGTGCTATCTGCCTATGGTGAATAGTCAACGAAAATATTAGAAACGGAATTCGGTTTCCTTTGTTTTTAAACTCTGTCAGAGAACACATCTGTCAACTTTCGAGTCGCTGCATTAAATTCAAAGTCTAATAAAAATTATTTGTTTTTCTAAAAAAATAACTGCATCGCCGATGAAAAAAGTTTTCTTTGGAATAATAAATTCTTCTTCAGTGACTATTCGGACGATAGCAAATTTATTGTCCCCTGCGACAGGAACTAGTTCTGCGACTTCGGCCCTTGATGTAGTTGCTGATTCTGGGGATAATAAACTTGCTATCGTCCTCATAGCCAGTAAATAGGTATACATGTATACTATTGTTACATGTATTGATCGAAAAACAAAAAGAAAACCGTTAAAGTTTCTGAGAAAATTCATATTTCGCTCCTGCCACGACATCTGGCAATGATTTTCTCAGGGGTATTCACCTCAACTTATGCATATTTTTTTGATATTGATAATAGCGCAATTGTTTTCCGATCTATTGCACTTTACTGTATTATCATTAACGTCACAGAATATACGGACTGACGTCAAACCTCCATAACTTGTAACGTATCCTTCAATTTATGGAACAAATTGCTGTTTTTTTGTAACCTATTAATCGAGATTACCGATAAGTACATTGGTGTTTTTGCATAATTTTGCATCAATCGTATCTGTAATGATGACAGAACGTTTGTTGATTAACTCGTATGTTTATTTTATGTATGTGTTTATCCTTAAGTGTTTGTTTTTCTTTTAAGAAATAAAATACATGAGTGACTGAATATCTGGTTCTTTACAAAGTGAAAATTAATTTCAAGAAATGGAACATGTTTTTTTTTTAATTGTTTTGGTTTTTCTCATTGCCATTTTTTGTTTTCAGATATTTGTAGTATAAATACGTTGTAAAGGAAATAAGTCATTTTAAAAATCGAGAGATAATAATTACGTTCATGCATACATTGTGCCTTAAAATGAATTGATGCTTCAAAATTTATTTCAAATTTACTTTGGGTACGCTTAATGTTTTGCTCAGTTAAGAACAAAAAAAAAGGACTTGACTCAAAATAGACAAGTAACGGTAGAAAAAAATAATAAAAAGCTAAATTAAAAATGTTGATTTTGAGAATAAAACCAAAAAATTACTTTACAAACTTTAAACAATATTTTGATTGTCATCAAACAGAAATAGCTTCTAGACATTTGCAACGTTAAACATTATCTTTAAGCTTACCATAATCTGCTTATAAACATGGGCCTAAAAATGTACAGCATGCACATACTGAATGACAATTTCAACAGTTTTTGGAGGGGGATTTGTGTGCACTTTCCAGTTCCGGTTTCTTACACACATCTATAGCTCACCTTTGTTCGCAATTTTTGTTGCTAAATTTGCAATTCATTGCACTAAATTTCAAATTTTGACAAATGTTCGTTAAGGATAATTTTTATCAATCAATCTTGTTCGAAATCCAACTTATCAGATAAAACGTTTTCCACATCGATCAATCACATTCGGGTTGAATGTACCCCATGTCTTCATTTCTATCTATTTTAAAATTGTCATTCATCTACTTATCAAAAATACATGTTTTAATATAATGTTTTTTTACATGCACTATTAAGAACAACATGATTAGAAATACGATTCATAAACCAATTTCACTGGTGTTAGATGATTTGTCAACGTAACTTGAAATGTTCAATCAATTTAACACCTTCCTCAGCAGTGTTTCAAGTCTTGAACAAACCTATTAACTTTTCAAATGTTCTACAAAGTATATGTAAATTATGTTGAAAATAAAAAGCAACTTTAAGACGAAAACACTATTGACAGTTCATGACTGGTGCTCATAATCCTTTGTTGGAAATAACATACTTGTATGACTCATGATGCATATCAGCTTTCTTTAATTCCAATGTCAATATATGGAATTTACACTATATTACATGGCATTCTGAAAAATCTGTAAATAAATACAATTATGTATATGGTATAACGTTTTGATTCATTTTCAAATCTTGTTTTGAACTAGATCAAATTATAGATCAAATACTTGCACTACAATTCATTTATATCTGCACCTTAAATAGGTATACACAAAGTGTATTTGAAAGTATACTTTAAATTCAAATTGTGTTAAGAAATTCTCATTAGTTTGATTTAAAAACAAAAACACGATTATTCAAGTGAAAACAAGATGCCTTTTCACAAGTTGTGAAAACATATGAAATTAATACGTCTAAGTACTATGTGTATTCTTATCATGATATTAAAAATATAATATGTGGTATGAAAAGCATTCCTTAAATATTCTTGATTTTTTATTGAGGAAAAATATTTAATCAAAATCTATATCCATGGTAATCAGAGTGATTGTGTGGAATATAAAGGGTTTACATTTAAAAGAGCAGAAACAGGTGCAATTACAATATGCTCTGATTTTGTTATTAGCCGCAGATCAAAGGAAAAGAATCGACTAGTGTTCAATTTTTTGAGAGATATCAATACCGTAGATACCGAATTATTGCTTAAATACAAAAAAGGAAAATAATGCTACTAAACAATCACAGTTATGTAAATGTAAAGCTCGGCCCGGTTTTTCGAAAGGTTGCTAAATTTAACACAGTGTTTAGGATAACGACTTGTTTAATCCTAATCAAGCGATTAGCTAACGCAGTGGTTAAATTCTGTTGAAGCAATTTAACGCAATGGTTAGCTAACACTGTGTAAACTGAGTTATCCACTTGGTTACCCATAATGCATTCGTACTTCCTATGTAAACATGGAGGCTTTAGATGTCTGCTCCAAGCCCAAGAGGGCAAGAAGTCAAAATTTTAGCATTATGGAGATGAATATCATCCATAATGAGCTGAAAGCCAACCCTGTTTTGGAGAGTTAAGTTTTCAAATATCATTACAAATCAAAAGAAACAATCTATTTGGCCGGATATTACTGAAAAGGTAAATGCTGTTGGCAATACAAAGAGAACAATAATGAGGTCAGGGACAAATGGAGAAAAATGTGTAGGGATGCCAAGGACAAATTTGCAGGGCATCGGAGAGAGACAAAAAGGACCGGAGGGGTCACCGCCTACACCACTATCACAGTCGGTTACAGACATTGTGGATAGGTATAAAGACTGCAGCTCTTTAATGGGAATTCCTGGAGGAATGGAGACCCCAATCTTCAGTGAGACAGATGTGATATTGAATAACTTATACATGACACATGAAAAAAAATGATGAAAAATTATTTAACTAAAAAAGTTTGATTGTAAGTAACCCCTATGTCTGATTCAAATTAACCCATTTAATCACTTTGTCTACCTTTATCCAATGAAAATTACAAAAACTGATCTGTTTCAGAAATGAAACATGATTCACATTATCACAAATTAAAAAAAAATAAACAATCACTTTAATATCCATCGTCGTACATTATTGCCTATTGAGCTATAAAATTTATATGTGCAAGTAGAAAAATCTCGTCTGCTAACGTTTTCAAAACCGTTCCATTTATAGGCGATTCAACTGAATATTAATTCATTGATTTCTTTCAATAATATCAATTATATTAAGTTAAAAGAAGTTTTAAGCTGATATACATAATTATTTTGCAATTCAATTTGATTGCACAGCAAAACTAAAATGTTTTTATTAAGAACAACCTTGACCCTTTGACACCCTTTTTAAAACGAAAGAAGCTGCATTTTAAAAAAATAAATTTTAAGGAAGACAATGGCTCCACCTTCGCGTTTACTACCTATAGAACGTACTTAAAAGACTCTTAATGAATAGTGTAGAGATACACATTACCTTTCAGTAGTTCTTAATATCAAAAATAAAATCCCATCATCACCCATGGCGCCATGTACGTTTCCCGCAATGTAGGTGCGTCTGATTGCATTAACGCATGAAAGAATGGCAGAGAATGATATAAAATAGGATTCTTTTGCAAAATGATTCTTTTAAATCAAAAAGTTTTGTCTCATTAAAACTTTGTAGCAACGAGTATTCATCATTATGGTTAAGGGATCCCCCGTATTATCATGGAAAAGGCTTCAGACTTAGTGTGGTTTAGTACACCGCAAATATGAGAACTTAACACACGCCTAGATAACTCGTTCGTAAAATATAGTACAATCTACGATATTTTTGAAACACATTGATTTTGCAAATATTCATGTCATGCATGTCTACACACAGATGATATGTGAAAGAGAGAGAGAGAGAGAGACCTTTGCGGATCTCGAATTTTTACCACCCGACCCCCTGGAAAATTCATTTTTTTAGTAAATACATATTAAAACTAACCAAAATATGCCATGGACCCACTTGCACTATGGCAAATTTATATATTCTTCAGATCCCACCATCTTCGAAATTTTGCTGTTTTTATTTTAATCTATATAGTATTACATGCTTTAAATCTTAATTTAAAATTAAAATATATAATTCGAAGGATAATTACCCCTGAGTGTAGGACGTGGAATCTTCTTTTAGGACGTCCAAATGCTTTTTCAATTTGGCTTCTTGTCTGTCCATGGGCTCTATTGTACCTCTCTTGTGCATCATCCTGGGGATTTGGGTAAAGTGTCAATAGGAATGGGCGGACGGCATAGCCACTCTCCCCGAGGAGAACACCATGCTGAAAGCACCTAGCTTGGTATCCTTCTTTCATATATGTCCTTACCTGTTGAATCGATGCCTTGAACATATTACCGGTATACCATGACAAAGTGACCTACCTATTTTAGAACTAGGCCC
This sequence comes from Magallana angulata, assembly GCF_025612915.1. Lineage (NCBI taxonomy): Eukaryota > Metazoa > Mollusca > Bivalvia > Ostreida > Ostreidae > Magallana > Magallana angulata. The sequence goes on from NC_069112.1 coordinate 40,911,790, forward strand.
AAATAGGCAGTTCTTAAGCATGCAGTTTTCATATTATAGGACAGAGTTCTTAAACAGTTCAAAGCAGTTAGGGTTTTAGTGGCAGGTCAAATTTCTTTGCAGTATTTGAAGTATTAGAAATTATAGATTAGTACTGTCACACCTCACACTTGGGACTTGCATCATTCTAGAATTCATTTCCAACCAGTTAAAAACCTGGGTCATTGGCCACTGCCATATAAACTCATGATCACTCAGAATCAAGATCAGAGATAAAAATGCACATGCAGAGTAGATTCAAGTTGGCTTAAATTAATCTACTGACTCAGTTTCATTTGGAATCAAATGGTATGTGTATATATATATATATTTTTGTGTTGTAATTTATTCTTTTAAACTTAATTATTTAAAACTCACTATTGGAATCCAATTGCTAAGAAAAGTACAAATGTATATGGAGAGCTAAGGAACTGCGACAAAAATTTGTAGATTACAAAAACTGGTACTGCTAATTTATGGAACTGTCAGAAACTGTCCTCCACTTTGGCATGGGATGTATATAATTTATACTGTTGCACATACATTGTGAGAAATAAATTTATTGGTTTTTAGTTATAAGGGTGGGCATATAAAATAAAATGCATAAAAATTAATAAAGTATTTTAAAATTAAATTATGAAAATATATAATAAAAGCAATTATTAACTACTCACATCTATTCCTATATTCTACCAATAATGTGCAGAACACACCAAAATGAGGAATATATATTTTGGATTATATCAAAATAACATGAATGACACATAATGCACGATTACAATAGCATGCATATGATCATGCAGAATTATTTATGAATCTGGATTAATATACCTGTGATGTTCTTAGTATGTGAGCATCGTGAACAGATCCAGTCCAGGAAACATTGACATTAGTAAATCTTCCTGTAACATATTTTTTTCCATTAATTTATGAATACATGTACTTGCAAGTAAATTAATTTACATTTAAATCTGCAACTCTTTTTGTATAAATATATATGTAAAGTTAAAATTTCATAAGCAATATAAATACATATATATAAGCTGCTGTCTACTGACTTTCATGCCTGTACATATTTGATTATATACTTTATTGAAATGACAGTGAATTAATTAATATAAGAATGCATAAAAAAGTGTTTATATAATTCAAATCTTATTTCATAAAGAGTACTAATATTTTTTTTTTAAATACCAGTAACCTAGTACATCAATAGATAGAATGGGCACTGACTTATAATGAATTTTCACCTGCTGTAGCTTATTTTCACATTATAATTATTGGTGTTTTACAGTTTCAGTACATAGCCCGTTTTCATAATATATAATTAGATCAATCACTGCATTTCACAAAGGAGAATAAATCTTTCGTTCTATAATATCATTAATAAATATTCTACAAAAGTGGTAATTTACCCTTCTGTTATCCATTTTTAGGTTGGTTTTATTAATTCGTTCACAAAACTAAACAGAGCTACTAAAAATGACTCGAAAAAATAATATTTTCCACTAGAAACGTGAAACGTTTTAGAGTGATGTAAGGGGTACTGCATACAAGGTCAAGGCCCATTTATTTACCATCGTGATCGCAGACTGCTTGCACATTGATGCTGTGGAAGCCTTTCCTATTAACAATTACATATGCGTTTTCATCTGTTGATAGTGCTACAATATGGACATGTGTTCCGTCGATGTTCCCGATTACATTTGGAAATCGGGCCTGCAGATAAAAACCATTCTTGATGGCAGCCCTTGCGCCTGATGTTACTGGCCACTTGATGAACTCTCCGGCCCTTGCAACGATAGCATCCGTCACATCCTTGACAGTTTTGGATACGGTGCTCTTCTCAAATCCTAAGATTTTCAAAGGTGGGGGAGTTAAAACTTAGAATTTAAACCAGACTATGTTGAATATACTTTAGATTAAAAAATCCCCACAGTTTTCGGTCAACCTATTGCCCGATAAGCAGAAGAGTACTACATGTATAACTCACAGTAATTAAGACAAAGAATTTAATATTAATTGAATTTCTTTAACCAATTAAGTGTACATACCTAAAGTGTCCCCAATAAATTGTAGAAAACTTCCATTGCTATAGAACCTTAACGCTATTAGTATTTGATGTGTGACTGATATGGCATGGCTTCTTCTTTTTGGCCTCTGAAAGTCATTTACCAACAATTCTTTTAAAAATTTAGCCCCCGCTACCAATTCTATACCGTTTCCGCAATTCTTCATCTGACCCGCCTTGAAGGGGGTGAGCAGCTGCTCGAAAGCTTCTTTTTTGTCTTCAGGTGGCTGAAGTGCCAAGCGAACGGTTATTTTGAAATCACTGCGTTAGTAGTTAACCATTTCTAACACACTTTGGAAAAACGTTTAACCATGTGATTAACTTTAACACCGAGTTTAACACAGAGTTAACACGGTGTTAGAGTTAACCACCTTTCGAAAAACCGGGCCCTGATCTGTAAACTTAGAAACACTTTCAATTTAGCATTCTGACAGAAAAGCGTTATCGGAGACATGTTTACATTGCATTGTTTGATTTCTTTTGTTTGTTTTATTTTAATATGTTATAAGCAAAGGACATAGTTCACTAAAGCAACTGAAAATTTTGAGAAGAGGTAAAAACCATTTTTGTAATTGCGAAGTTTTACAATCAATAAAAGCATTTCGAAAAAAAGTTTTGAAGTTTTGGTGCTACACAATTACGTTAGTTACATATACTCAGTTCAGTATAATTTTTATTCCAGTTGGCTTCACATATTTCTTTATGTAGGATCATTTAACGAAAGCCCGGTTAATTGACTTCATCTGTATTAATTTTTTTAACAAGTTTACTGTTAAATGTAATAAGTGAATGAAGTGACATGCTCACAGCTGATGTTAGCTCTGAACATGTGCTTGGTTTTTCTATAACGTATTTTTCAGTATGTGCTCATGTATGTTTATGATTGGAAATGTATTTATCATTTTTCTCATTGATACAAACTTGTAAACAACAAAACAAAACACTTGTAACAACGGGGGGGGGGGGGGGGGGGGGCAAAAAAAACAACAACAACACAAAACAAACAAAAACAAAAAGCCAAAATAAAAATTAATTATTAAAAAAAAAGCAAAGGAAAAAAAAACCAACAAAAAAAACAAATATTTTTTCACAAAAATGAGAAACAGACTATTTAAACGAATCTGTTTATGTATAAAAGTATTTTCATTACGATTTTATGCGAGAAAAATTGTGTAGAAAGAATTGTCTTAAACTGGTTTTGGTAATCATAAAGTAACACATGGAATCTAAGTGCATTTTATTATTTATTTTTATCGTGAAAACAAGCGCGCATTGGTCTTCCTTAACGTGCAGGCATTCAAAACAAATAGTTTTGCAAATTTAATTTTGTATCAATCATAAATCGCGTGGTGTCATTTGGCAATTTGTTTTCTAATTTTGAACTAGAAATGCTGTCAACTGATGGTTGAATTATAAAAAAACACATACGTAAAGTGCGCTCTTTGAAGACATAAGGTCTTTGAATTCTTATTGCACGCTACACCTGAAAATTAATAAATTCGATCTATATCGATCAATCTAACCACGTTTGGAATTTCATTGGCTTGTAGAAAGGCATTCATTTATGTTTTTTAAGACATTTAGATGTTGACCTATATTTGAGGATATGTATAAATACATAACGTTTTCGACAAGTAGAATTTAAAATCGAATGAAAGGTAAGAGAAACTATTGATTAACTATTTAGAAATCATGTATTTCGATGAAACTTATCTTCACTGATCTTATTTACCTCAGATAAATATTTTTATTTTTCCATCAACTAGCAAACATTTGACTCGGATGTTTTAAAGTAACCGTCTTAAACAGGTTCAGACTTATTTTTTTTTTTCAGATTGAATCAAGAAAAAAAAATTGATTTGTTTTCCCGAAAGTATCAGGATGATTTCTTGCGTTCTACAACATGTCATATTTCTGGTAGCCCTGATATCAGTGATTGTCGCTCAGACGGAGTTCAGACGAGTCTGCCGTAGTTACCAGTTAGACGTGGGCATCCGGCGCTGGCCGGGCGACCTTGAGGCTACACACACGTGTGTCCCTGGCCCACGTAATGGGAGATGCTTTATACAAGGTTTGTGTTGTCGATTTACTTAGGAAGTGTACATACACGGGTGTCCCTGGCCCACGTAATGGGATTACTTTATACAAGGTTTGTGTTGTCGATTTACTTAGGAAGTGTACACACACGTGTGTCCCTGGCCCACGTAGTGGGAGATGCTTTATACAAGGTTTGTGTTGTCTATTTACTAAGGAAGTGTACATACACGTGTGTCCCTGGCCCACGTAATGGGAGATGCTTTATACAAGGTTTGTGTTGTCGATTTACTTAGGAAGTGTGCACACACGTGTGTCCCTGACCCACGTAATGGGAGATGCTTTTTACAGGTTTGTGTTGTCTATTTACTTAGGAAGTGTACACACACGTGTGTCTCTGGCCCACGTAATTGGAGATGCTTTATACAAGGTTTGGGTTGTCTATTTACTTAGGAAGTGTGCACACACGTGTGTCCCTGGCCCACGTAATGGGAGATGCTTTATACAAGGTTTGTGTTGTCTATTTACTTAGGAAGTGTGCACACACGTGTGTCCCTGGCCCACGTAATGGGAGATGCTTTATACAAGGTGTGTGTTGTCTATATATTTAGGAAGTGTACACACACGTGTGTCCCTGTCCCACGTACATATATAATGGGAGATGCTTTATACAAGGTTTGTGTTGTCTATTTACTTAGGAAGTGTTCATCTGTTTTGGGAGTTTTTTCTGGTGATTATATAGATGCAATATTTATGTTTGAGCATATAATATATGACAAGGTTCATCGAAGAAACTGTTAACACATTTACTATACAGCATAGGTTTGTTTTAGTTAGTGTTTGCAATCATTTTTTTTATAATAAACAATGGCAGATATAATTTCTGCGTACACAAATTGAATAATTGGTTAAAAAAGATATCAAAATAAATAACAAAGACTATTAACGTCTTCGAAGTTCGTAACTATATAGCAAAACTAAACAGTATCAATGCGTTTGTTTCATGCTAAAAGTGTGTCGGTACATGAAAACCCTGTGATAAAAACTGAACAGAGGCCTTTAAAATCTTAACAAATGCTGCTATTCAAACAAGACATAAAAATGGACCGTCATGAAAAATGCATTAAAATTTATCTTTGGCCACATAACGTTTAGTTATAATTAAATACAAAACTAGCGCATATTAAACAATCAGTTGACGCGACTACACAAAATGAAAATTAACAATTTGTCAAACACGGAGTTTAAACTAGTTTTCTTATAACTGTATAATGATCAATTTTATTTATGTAGACCGTTCATCATAAATCTAACTTTGTAACCATTGCATGTTTTATATGTCATATAATCATCTGAGTTTGCAGGTGAAGTGTGACATTTATAAATCCTAAATGACACCTAAATGTCAGCGAAGAATAACATTCATTTCAAACAAGGACCACCTAGTAGGTATAAAAACCCCGCTTCACTGAGAGATGACACAGTGGCTTGATTTTAAAAAAATGTGCCAGATCTTCATAACTTGTTTTAAAAGTAGAAATATTGGAACAAGATATGTATTGATAATTATTGGTCATTATTAATTTTTTTTAAAATTCTGTAGTAAATGCATATCAAATGAGGCGGAAACAAGAATACAATTAACAATTAGATACATGTACATGTTTCTTTTTTAAACGACGTTTAATTCTTATGCAATTCGGTGAATTTATCCTTTGTTAATTTATTTTTATCGGCAAAAAGACTCAATTTCACGACGACAATTTATTCGAACAAAAAAAAATTGTTTAAGTCGAATTGAATGTAATTCGTAGAATATAAAATAGGCAACATACATCGATCAGTGCGAATTTCAAATTTTTTTTACAGCACCTATACAATAACCAATCAATCTTATCAACTAACATGACCCATGGATTTAAAAAAAAAATAAGGAAATGTTTGGATATATATTTTTGATGTGGGGAATCCGTCACTAAAAGTGAATATATTTACTCAAAAAGACAATATATTAAGCAATGTGTAACGGTATACAATCAAAACAATGTATTTTTTTGCATAATGATTGTGCTATATAACGTACCCATTTTACAACTAATAATTACCAGCATTTGTGCAATGTTGAGTGCTTTGGTTTGTTCGAAGTTATTGAATTTTCACAGATGGACGATTTTTACATGCAAAATACATACCTCTAAAACAAAGAAAAAGTTACACCGATAAAAGGAAAATTATCCAAGATATTTTTGTTGACAGATGATTATTTCTTTTTGGGAAAAAATAACAAGATAAAGAAATATCATACTGAGATTAAAATGATGATTGTTTTACATCTTTTCTTACTCAGTATACAGCAGAACTTTTTTAACGTTATCATCCGGGTACTTTCAACGTATGTTGCAGAGTAATATCCCGTAGACATCATATCTTAGCCGTGCATATAATCTTGATAAGCAAAAGGGGCGTTTTTCAAAAGAGAAATCTTGTTATTTTTTAGTACCTTTGAATGAATGCATTTAAACGACGAGTATTTGGGAATATCTTAATCGACGGTACATGTTTTTAAGACATATTTAAAATAAGGGTGTCTTTGGGCAAACTAAAAGATCAAAGCAGTCCAACGCTTATAGATAAATTTTCTAGATAATACGAACTCTTTCTTGTCGCAGATGCAAGCATGGGGTTCAATTGTACTGGAAACTTTCAACTTCAGGGAGGACTGGAAAATCGACGATCTCTTTGCTGTGAAAAAGCAGGTAAGGCATATCAAGAAAAAAGTCGGTGATTCGCATGTTCAAAAATAAGCATTTATCAAATATCTTAATGTCAAATTACATTTTATCTCATATCAAAGATATCTATTTATATTTTCTCAATTAAAATCAAAAAGCGTAATATGTCAGTGCAAATCCCTTTTTGTCGTGATAAATTAATGTCAAATACCACCTGTATGTCATTCATTTACGAATGTCGTAAGTTCAAAATCAATCTATAATAAACATTGTGCCGGATAATTATGCCAGTGCCAAGGTGGCATTTTTGCACCCGCTTAAGCTGCATATATCGAAAAATTCAAATATGCCATATGGTAGACCATTGCTTAAAGAGTTAACAACCACCTTTGTTATCAGTGTATCTCACCTAGCTGTCAGGTAAGATATTTACCTTTTAAAAATAAATTCCTGTAGGAAAATAATTTTTCCCATAGGAAAATCGATATTCCTATAGGTAATTTGAAATTTCCTATCGGAATACAAGAACTTCCGATAGGAATTTTAATTCCGATAGGATTTGATAAAATCCGATAGGAAAACTTAATATCCTATAGGAAAACTATATGTCTGAATCAAATTCCTACAGGAATTACCATTCTCCTATAGGATATATAATTCCTACAGGACTTTAAAAAAATCCTATAGGATTGTCAATATTTCCTGTAGGAGAGTCAATTCTCTAATGGGAATTATCATTTTCCGATGGGATATTAATCTTTAAAGGTAAATATCTCACCTGTCAGGTAAAACACACTAAAAACAAAAGTGGTTATATACTCTCTAGACAATGGTCTATCATTTGGTATACATGGATTTTTCCGAAACTGCATCTTAAGCGGGTGCAAAAATGCCACCTTGGCACTGGCATAATTATCCGGCACAGTGTTCATATTGCTAACATTTTTGGTAGTGGCTACGTGTATATTCTTACTGAATAACACATCTAAAGGCATATTAAAAATGAAACTGATGTTCCCATTCTGATAAATCTTGCGCAGGGTTTGATCTAGTTGGATGCTACATACCCAGGAGACTATTTTCATTCAGAGACGGTTTCAACATTCAACGTACACGCACTGTTCTCCGCAGCATCGTCAGGTGATTATTTCGTTACAGTATTCGATTTTAATGTTCGTTGGCATCGATATAAATATTCGTAGACAGTAGTACTTGTAGAACCACGGTTCAAAATAGGTCTACTGTTGAGTTTTTGTGGATTCTGGTTTTATGTGTATTCGCGGGGATGAAATTTTGTAGATGCGTTCGTTTTCAGTTTCATTAAAACAAAAACTCCTCTAGATTTCTTTTCGTTGAGGATGTGAATTCGTAGCGGAGGGCTACGAATACCACAAAAACTGATCCGCCACTAATTCTAATGATTCTACACTATAAATAATCTAATATATTTCTCAACGACCCCATTAATACAAAACCATACAACGTATCGTGCTTCAGTGCAAACGATTTGAGACAGCCAACAATACAATAAAATACAAGCAAATTGTTTTTCGTTATATATTGATTAAACAACAGCACACTGTAGTAACAATTTATCTAGAAAACAAATAACATGAATAATCTAAAAATTTAGCAAATGTAAATGTAAAGCCTGTGTTGACAATATATCTGGTCGTCGTTGTTTGAACAAAGAATAACTCGTAAATTGCAAATGTACAAAGCGTTACGAGTTAAGCGTATTTTATTTTGTTGTTAAAATATACATGTATGTACAGTTCATCGCTTGAAAAGCATATCGGAATTTAAGCGGGACACGAATTTGACGGTAGAATGCAAATGCAAACATTTGATAATGAATTAAAACAGCCAAGTATGAGATTTTTTTATTTGTAAATGAAATCAACAATTTGTAATTTTGTTTTCCAGCTAACGGTTTTGGATTTAATCTGTACAATGCACATGATAAAAAATATTTCTTAAGATGACAATTACATCTTCAATGTATAAAAACCGTTGTAGATACAGAATAACATTCTATGGAATAAGCTCGATTTTTTGCAACAACTATCCAGTTGAATAGAACAGGTGTATGAATTTATTTTCTCAAATGAATCTATCGAACAAATGACCTTACAATCCCTTTTACAAATAAATGTGTTTTTTTTTTGTTTCAAATTACATGTTAACTTTTCTGTGTGAAAGGTACAGGACATATGTTATTATACTTTATGCTTTCATTTCTTTTCAGCAATCCCACTCAAAATGATGAAACAACGTTTGTAGTGGAACTTTGTTTTCTTCGCAGAAGATTATATGATTTTTATCCGAAATATTTGTAATTCTCCCAGTTTTGAAGGAAAAAACGCAAGCCCGAAAAAGTGTTATCTACGCTGTTCTTGTTTCATTTTTTTTTTACATTTGTATTCTTTTTTTATGATACTGTACAAATAAATATTAATAAATTATGTCAATTTCTTATCATATTTCACTTCATAGCAATGCGTGCTTTATTATTTATCATTCAGCCGATATTATCGAGCGCTCAGAGAAATGCTTTGAAATTTATCGAGTAATATGTTTTCTAGCAATACATTAAACTAAATATTAAGAGAGAATTTCACATTCATTACACCAAACAAAAAAGTGCGCAACTTTAAATAATCAGTTGTAAGCCAGCGACACACATGTATAAGTAAATTAGATGTTATTAGAACATTCAAATAACACACTGAATATTAAAAAAAAAACTACAGTTACATGTAGTATCGGTACATAAACTATCAGGTTATTATTCAGTTATCTAAATTTAAGTAAATATATTAAGCTGTCTATGCGTTACTGATTACTTTTCACCTGCTAAAGAATAGTCGCAGCCATAGGGGTTTCAATGTGTTAAATACTTTGTGAAGTGATGGTACATAAACGATTTTTTTCTAACGCACCTTTAACCTGATATATCCTTAATATGTTCATTGTTTAAATGAAAATAATTCATCTTACTGAGCTTAATACATAAAACATAAAATGATTTATCATTTGTTTAAATCCCTTGTATACTATCTATGACGTGTATAATCTTAGGAAGCTTAAAGCTTGTTGCAAGATCTATGTTCGCTTTCGTACAAATTATATTCAAATTTTTAAAAATCAACTATATAAACAAAAAAAATCTTAACTTTGTTAAATTGGTTTTTATAATTGTACTAGTGTATAAATAATTTCTTCTGTTACTTTTATTAATATAAAGTTTGATAAAGATAAGGCTGACCTAGACCAGGCATTTTTTCTAATTTCTGAATTTAAGGTATTCGATGTATAACGACCACATTTTGTACCTAACAAATGAATGGTCCGATATTCTTCACCACAATATCGTTTTGAGGTTGATATCAAATAAAAATACTCCACCAAAGGAATTTTCAAAATTGTGATTATGGTCCAACTTATTACACCTTGAATTTTGCACTGAAGTATATGGGAAACATGTTTTTTGGAGATATTGTTTTAAGTACATGTAACTTAAAATTCGTAAAACTGTCTTGGTTAATACATGCATAAACCTTCTCTTTATTTAAATACGAAATAAAATGAATCGTTTACCGAAGATTTTTTGACGAAATTAATTTTTTTCTTTTTTTCTCATCTAAGGGAGATAACTTTTTCAATAAATTTAGGGTGAAAACGACCGGCTTCTTATATGTTGTCAGTCATGTGAATAAGGTCATTTCACTTTCATTGTTATCTAGCAATACATGTCTAACTAGTTTAAAATGATACAAAATTGTTCAATATCCCTTCAATATACATTGAAAACCTTAACTCTCTTGTGTAAAGTTAGTATATTGGTCAATAAATGTACGTGCACAAGTAAAATGCTAAACAAAAATTTGAATAAAAGGAATTCATTCGATCAAACACAAAAAAAGAATCCTTATATCAAATTGTAGTATTATTTTTATTGGTCTTTGTCGAACTTCTAAAACGTTGAAAGTTTAAAAAAAACATGTTTTGAAGCAAGAGTCATCTTTACTTAAAAACACAAGCCATAACAATAGGAATTATATATGAATAGATAGTACAAGATCGAGGCATATCCAAGAATTTCTTTAAAAAAACATTTTTTTTTTGCCATTACTGATGTATTTTATGATCAAACATTTCCAAAAAGTTTTGCTGATTTTGATATTGGTCGTCACACTTCACTGGTTTCAGAGTTGTTTAAAAACAATTCAGTATGCTTTGGCTGTTCACTTCTTCAAAAACGGGTCATATGCTGGAGGGAAAAGACTACAAATCTCTACCCGAAATGCCGTTATATCACTCTGTGTTGGGCTCCTGAAATACAGAACTGAAACTATAAACCTTACTTTACAAACAGTAAAGCCCTGAACAAGCTTCCATTTTGTCAATTATAATAAAGAGCATACAAAAGTCTAAAGTCGAGTTCAATTGAATAAATTTATGTTAAGCCTCTAAAAGCTTTTAATATGACAGTATACGAAAGTACGTACGGTTTGATGCTTCTAATTACTTTGGTTCCAAGTTGAATGTCAAAGCCCCGTTGAAAAGAGAAAGATCTTAAAGGCAGTGTACACCCGACCAATTGGTGATCTACAAGAAAAATAACCGATTGATAGGGAAACAAATCACCTTACTGATAAATCACGTTCCTTGATTCTTAACAAAATGCATATAACAATGTTCTAGTTTACCTACTTTGAGAAAGTTTTTACTAATGGTTGATGTGAAGAAATTCATTTTTTAAAAAGAAATAACAAGCTTCCTTGTAGAATTGGATTATTTCACATAAAAATATTACTAACGCCACAATTATCTAACGAAAAAAACTTAACAGCCCATCAGAGGTAAAGTTTTAAAGTTGTACAAAGTCAAACGAACGTTTTTTTTAAACAATTAATAGCAACGTAAAAAATATAAGGACAGATTCAAATAGCTTATCATTGTATACTACTGTAATTTGGTTGGAGTGTTTGGAGTAGTTTACGCTTTTGCGATTTACAAAGCGTATATTTTTTGTAACAACTTCTATTTTAGTGTTAATAATATAATAATTTAAGTCATTCTTAAATTAAACAAGATATCCCATGCAAGTTGTTTTTATTGAAGTACATCACATTGTCCAAATATATTGTACATAAATGAAAGCCTTACATTGTGTCTTTTTTAAATATATTGTGCAGGACACCCTTATTTATAATATGACATGTTACATGTAATTTATTATTGGGCTTTAAGTGGATCAACGCGATGACCCCCCCCCCCCCCCCCCCCCCCCACCAAAAAGTGGAAGTTTTTCGACACTTACTCAATCTGTTACAGCACATGCTGCGTTGATGAGGCAATCCACCCTGCAGATGAAAATCGCCTGTGCAGTTGAAACCATCAGTACCCACTAGAAAAAATATCAAACTAGTGTTATCAGTTACTCTAGTGAATAAAAAACACAATGTACAAATCACAAGTAAATGTTTAAGTCTATACTATCTGAATTATGTCAAAAAAAAATTAAGCTTAATTTATCCTGTTACATTCAAATACATTAAGCGATAAAATTATCAATTTGTTTTAATTTGCAAATAGACAACTTCATATATGTACTGCATTTAAAAAACTTTATTGTTAAAACATTGTGTTTCTCTGAAATTCCATAGCTCACCAATTGCAAAACATTCATGTGTTCGAGGGCCAGGTACACACGTATGGATCGCAACAGGTTCCCATGATGCCTTGCGAATTCCAACATCTACCTCGTTTGAATGGCATATACGGCGATGTGTTTCAAACGCTTCAAGTCCGCTTGATGTCATTACCAATAAAATCAAAGCCAGAAGAAGGTCCATTGTGATACTAATTTATCTCAAGATTATGATCAAAAATATTTGGTCTTGCAAATGATGCTGAAATATAAAATAAATGATTCATACCATATTGATCTATGTGATTCAATTTATACTTTCGCAGTCTAATAAATGTTATTATTTTTTTGGGGGTGGAGGGGGGGGGGGGGGGGGGGGGGTCACAATATCCTAGATTTTATCTCAAGTCAACACATTATTAAAATAATTTTGAAGATTTTGAGTTTAACTAAACATTTGAACGTAATAAAATGCGAATAAAAAAGTAGACGTTAATAGTTCGGTTTTTACTACTTTTTTGAACATATTTTTATAAACTAACAGTTTACAAACATTAAAAGACTATTTAAACGTCACTTATTTTCGATTCGTTATTACTTACATTTCTATTTCACAATAGGCAATCCTTTATCTTCCTTGCCAGTGTTCTTTATTTATATAGGAGGAAAAAAGGATGATTTGTATAATTACCTCTAATTAATCTAGAAAAATTGTAATTTGTTTAATCAAAAACAAAAGTACAAATGTACGTATCCTTAAAAGTTCAAGCTTAAAGCAATGGGGAAAACCATCATTTTTTCGGTTTTTTTTTCTTTCAGTTATTCTCTATTTCAACACCTCATTACTGTCTGATGCAAATATCTTATGCACTTTTACCATTCTCATCAAAAACTGATTCTATACATATATTTGTATCGAGTACAACTGTGAAAAAAAACACATTTGATTTGTGCAACATGTACAAGCTTTATCATTCTGAATTAAGTGAAAAACATTTGCATGCTGTTTTTTAGTTTCTATTTTTTTTTCATACTTATTTTTCATCAATATTGGGAATAAATTTTTTTATATATAAACACTTTAAAAAAAATCATATTTCATAGTCAACATTTTATTCTTAATCTGTTTTCTTAACTTGCATACAGCATTCTTTTCGTGAATTAGGAAAAAGGTAAAACACGATAATCAGTCATTATTTATTTTTAGATTTCTCGTAGTCTGTCAATCATTTGTGGAATGTGGCTTGGTATCAAAATCGTACATTTATAGTGCACGAGAGGATCACCTGATCAAAGTGTAATGGCACTCTGAAGAGGGGATTTATATAAATTATTAATAAGAAGTAAAGTTCTTGACACGTGTTAATAATTTTTTATTAATTTTTTTTTATTTATTGCTTCATTTTATTTATTTTCTAGTAAAGAATTAATAAAAATATACCTATATTTTTTTTTAAAGCAGTCACGTTAACAATAGATCGATACAAACAAAATGAAGGAAAAATTTAAGACAATGAAAGAATGTAAAAATATAATTGCAATCGGTGCCGTATACTTAGAACGCGCCGTTTTTTTTTTCATCTTGCTTTACACGTAATTTTTCGTACAAATTTAAATATTTTTAAGGGCTTTGCATCAGTTTATGGATAAATACATCAATAATATTTGAACCTGTTTTTTTAAAAAACTCAATTGCGTTAAAATTCACTCTGCTCTGCTCAATTTATCATCTCATATATGTTCTACTTGGACATCGACTGTCAGCAAGTATCGTAATTAACTTATAACTTGTGTAAGGTTTTTATGTAATATTATGTGTGTATGTAAGTTATGTTGTTATGCCTATATATTATACAAACACTAATCAGCTATCATATACGTTAAGGGGTGTTGGGCTGCCTACCAGAGCGTCTTGCCATGGAAGGTATGTGGCATAGACCAGTGAATCTGGCTGGTGGTGTTGGTAAAAAATTTGAGGTGTGACATCGTTCATGGAGTTCAGGGGTATTTGAATAGACCCATTTCTCTATAAAACAATCTTTTGCATAAAACATATTGTACAGGTCTAAAGCTTTTTTCTTTTGTTTTTTTTTAATAGATCCCCTGAAGGGTGGTGGATGAGGCAGCAATGTTTTGCAGCTAAATATGTCAGAGGCCCCTTTTTAATGTTTAAGATGATCTTGAATGAAAATGAATGTATTTCCCTATCAAATCAGCAAAGCTTAATTCATACTGATCGCATTCTACTTTTTGGTGTAAAATCCTTGCCGTCCTCCTTATGGAAAGGGATAGTGTACTCGTGGTTTCAATATTGAGTTCCGACCGGTCAAAGTACAGCTTCGCCAGCAATTCATGTTTAATCATTAAAATCGGTGCAATAATTCAAATAAACAATGATAGAAATATTTAGAGTAATATTTGAGCTCGTTCATCTTCTGATGCCAGTCTCGGCCATTTCCGCCCCCTCGTTTAAAGGTACATCTTCTCTACACACAATACGTTATATAATACAAAAACGTTTACCTGAGGAATATAAATGGTGAGCGAAAATTTTGTCATGTTGTCAGTTGTCAGTCGTCAAGTTCAAACCGAGATACAGGGTCCCAAATGTTATATAAATAATGCTCGTTTACACTATGAAAAAAAAAGTTGACAAATACGCAATGTCAAAATATTGGTGTTATAAAATATAAATTACAGATATCATTGTTGACCATTATTCAGAAAAAAATGACATGCATATTTTTTATACTCCTACGCAATTAGTTGCAGCACTTGCTGCGTTAGTTTGGTTATCCACATTGCAGGCTAAAACACCTGTGCATCTGAAACCATATGTGGCTAGAACAAAGATGTCAAACTTGAGTCATGAAAACCTTTTGTTACAAACTATATCAAATCAATATGCAATGTTATATTTGTATCAAAACTTGATATGATAACAAAAGTTAATGGTTATGCTCTTTTTATTGTATTTACAAATATTCAAAATATAATTATTCATTATGGAAATACGTTAAATGATAAACATGTGTACATAATAATGCATTTTGATAAACTGCAGCTCTCTAAAACGTGTTTCTCTTAAATTTAAAATGTACTTTTAGAAAAAACAAAAACAAAACAAACATTCATGACAGTTAGGTTTGTTTAAACGTTTTACGGTTCTATAATAAGATTTATTTTCATTGTTACTTTTTTGACATTCAACATCCTGAATGTATATATTAAAAAAACGAAGAATGAACTCCAAGCATCAGTCATGCTGATTTAATTTAAGATTTTTACCTAGTTTGTCAATCACTTGTGGAATGGAGCTCCTTTTGCTGAATCATACAACTACAGTACACAGGGAAAGACAATTAGAAGAGCATCTGTTTAAAGTGTATGAGCACTCTATTCAAGGCATTTTTTTTCCAAAAAGTACACAATGACAAAGATAAAATCGCATCTTCAAATTATGACAATACAACTGGGCCGTAGAATCCTTATTTATAAAAGAACTTTATTTTGTGATTCCAGCGTTTTTTAATCGTATTGCGAGGTAATGAATCACGAGCACCAATATTTATTCAATATTCCTATTGTTCTAAAATGTAAAAAAAAAAACAACCGCGAGTAGAGCTTTTCTCAAACTCACATGGACGTTTGATTAAGAATCTACAGTAGGTCTTCATAAGTGCACTAATTAAGACTGCACTTAACAAGTTTCCCCTTTTCAATGTCGTTCAAGCTTTAAGAATAAAATGTTAATTGATTTGTATACTACTTGGTCCTCTCCATTGTTAGTTAGTATGGTGGCTTGGTAAATTGCTAGGCATGGCATACTGACTTTAAAATCAGTTAAAGGGATAGTCTCTAAGGTTATATGAAAAAAATAAGATTCATTTTTTTGCATTTGGATTAATAGTCCATGTCTAAAAACACTGATATGTCATGGCCTGCACCAAAAATATTACCTCTATCTTTTTTAATTCAATAAACAAAGTGCCGGATTGAATTTTTGTCATCCACACAAAAATTCGGCATTTATCTATGCTCTATTCACTGAGACCCCTGCTGACCCTGCTCGTAGAACACAGTGCGCAACACTGACCGCCGGTCATTTAGATGAAGATGTCAGAGGAGAAGAGATCAACACGTGGGAGAAAGCGAACTTTAACCGATTCAGCCAGAAAACGACACAGGAGCCTGGTTGTTTCGAAATATAATCAAGGAAGAATAGCTATAGGTGAGCAGTATGATCGGTGGATGGAACTTAAGGAGACTTTGCAGCTAAAATCACATGCTGATGTTGCAGAGTACTTGCTTGATCGGTAAGTTTGAAAAACCAAATTTCCACAAAATTGTTGAATAGATACTTATCTGTGAGCAAGGAATTAAGACTTGGAAAGCATCTTTATCTCCCATTTTTATCTATGAGTGCAATTATTAAGAGTCTAAGAGGATTAACAAATGAAAACAAACTGTAAACACATCGGAGATAGCGAATACAGTTGAAGCTGATTGAAAGGGGCCCATAGAGGGTAATCGCTAATAATAATCCAAGGAGAGAGAATATGTCTGTAAATAAATTTTAAGTGCATTTTATACATGAACCAACAAACACATCTTTTACTTAAAACTCTAAATGCTCAATCTGTCTGTGTTATTATTTTTTTTTGGGGGGGGGGGGGGGGTTGGTTGTATGGTTTGGGTATTTTAATGGAAGGGGTGGGAGTGGGGTGAGTGTGGTTTCATAAATTCATTATACAAATTAAAAGTTTATGAATTATGATTTTAGAAATGAAAACTTTGCAGTAGAAAACTCTGCAAAGAAAATGAAAATCCAGTTGAATGCTAAAACATCAACTCCAGGACCTAGAGCTACAATTTTTTCACCAAATTTCTCAGATGTTTCTGAAATTTCTTCAGACCAGGAAAAGAACAGGTACAGATATGATGAACTAGATAGTTGTTTTCCCCCCAATAACAATTCGTAAAGACAATCTTGAAATAATGATTTTGATTTTTTTTTCAGAAATTCAGATTTATCCGGTGTTGAAGAATTCAACAGAATTGATAAAATACAGAAAACTTTAAACAGTTTTTTAAATCCTTCAGAGTAAGTATATATAATGCAGAATGAGTCAATTTTCTGTCTTGTAGTGATATAAATAACAAAATTATTTTTTTTTTGTAGTCTTTCAATTTGCTGGACAGAAAACTTCACTAGTGAAGATTCTGAGGATTCCTCTGACGAAGAATATGAACCGAGCTACATTATGACAATAAGGTGTGTTTTGGCAAAAGTTATCATGACATTTTCAAAATGATAATAATCTTTTCAATCATATTTATAATAAATTTTATTACTAATTTTAGAGAGGACACACAAACTGAGGCCATGATTGAGGAATCAGAGGATGAGGAAGGTTTTGATGAGGAATCACTTGATTTTGATGTTCAACCAGGTCCAGGTGTTAGTAAAATTTTATCACAAGAGGATGTTGAAGACGCCAAAGAAGATCAACCCTTCATTGTTTATCTGTCACAAATACTGACACTGGCTAAAATGCATTACCTGCAAAATTGTCAAATTAAATCGTGCAATAAACAAGTGTCTGTGGAAAAAGCTATTGTGGGATCAGCACTCTATTTAAAATGGGTATGCATAAAATACTTTATACAGTAGTATCATGGTTTAAATGTGTTTAATTTCTGACATACATGTATTAATTTGCATTAAAATTTTTGTAGGTTTGTGCTGAAGGACACCAAGTACAACAATGGTGCTCACAGCCTGTCCTAAATAGAGGAATGCATCTAGGAGATTTTATGCTCTCTTCTTCAATTTTACTTTCCGGAAGCAATTTTCAGAAAGTTTCAATGATGGCCAAATTCATGAAATTTCCTTTTATCAGCAAAAATTCTTTTTACAAAATACAGAGAACCTACTTGATTCCAGCTGTTGATGAATTTTGGACAGAGCATCAAGAAACGGTCTTTGACCAGTTTCGCGGAAGAGATATAGTTATCTTAGGTAAATATGTGCGTTACCTTTTAAGGTACCTCACTACACTTATACTTTTTGAGACACTACATCACAAGATGGCGATTTACACGGTTAAACTGTTTATATCGTTCAATTGGGTAGTATATAGTTGTAGCTCAGTGGTTAAAGTATTGGGCTTTTGAACCGCAGATAATGAGTTCGAATCCTCATGGAGCTTTTGGTCATGTTAACTAAATGAAAATTTTAAAAATGTAATTTTTCATCCAAAATTGCACATTTTTTGCCGAATAGACTAATATACTCCTTATCCATTATGATATCTATCATAATCAAGTAATTTTCTTCTGATTTGAGAAAATATTTCACGGTGTAGTGACCCACCTTAAAGAAAATTATAGGTACATTTAAACACTTTATTATTATTCAAATGCATTTTTAATTTTCTTTGCATTGTAATCATTAAAGGGGATGGTAGAATGGATAGCCCTGGTCACACAGCTCAATATTGTTCATACACTTTTATGGAGTATGATACAAAGACCATATTATACATTCTCACCATGGACAAGCGTGCTACAGAGAAGAAAAGCACAAATCTTGAGAAGGCTTGCTTTGTTCAAGGTTTGCGCTTTCTTCTCGATGAGGGACTACGGATTGTTGAGGTTGTGACTGATGCACATGTCCAAGTGGCCTCAGTAATGAGTAAGTTGTCATATTATTATGTGTCATATTTATTGTAAGATTAAAGTTTCATGAACCTACGGTACTTTATTATGCATTAAAAAAAAATATATACCTTATATTTTTCAGAAAAAGACTTCCCAAACATAAGACATTCTTTTGATATTTGGCATGGGACAAAAAACTTGGGAAAAAAAATCATCAAGGTAGTTATATTATTCAATGTACTATACTTTCTATTGTTTATTGAATAATACTTTTCATCAGAATTTTTTAAAACTTCTTTTTGCAGTGTTTGAATACTTTAAATACCTTTTAGGTTGGCCAAGAAAAAAGCAAGAAAGATCTACTGTCATGGACAAAGGATGTTGTCAACCATTATTGGTTCACAGCTAGCATCTCCAACACAAAGGAAGAGTTTATTGTAAGTTTTCAGGTACATTGTATTAAATTTGATGACTTTTAGAAACATAATTTAAAATTTGGTCTTAATTAATTGACTAGAATTTTTTTTGAAGGGGAACTGGATAGGAATCCTACACCATACAGTAAATGTTCATAGCTGGGTTTTGTCCTACAGCAACATTAATGAGTGCAGTCATGGACCACTGACTGAAGAGCGGACAAAAGGATGGTTAGAAAAAGATTCTCCAGCTCATGTGGCCCTTCGCGAGATTGTTTTAGATAAACGTCTCCAGAACAATGTAACCTACTATCTAAACTGCAGGTTAGTTTTCTAATATCTCTTGATTAAGTTTTGAAATTTGCTGGCAAAACTAGTACTTATGCAATTTCTTTATTACAGAAGCACAGCAGAACTGGAAAATTTTCAGAATCTTGTGAATGCATATGCCTCCAAGCGACATTCTTATAACCCACCCACATATAGATGCAGGAATCGACTTGCTGCCCTGGACCATAACCACCATATCAACAGAAACATTCTTGTTAAAAAAGATGGCTCAACACAGTAAGCTACTTGTAAACACATATGCTCAGTATTTTATTATTGGTTTAAGATTGTAATCACTTTTTCATACACTAAAATAAAAATCAAAGCCAGATAATTTTTATACATATGTTTAGATTTCAGAGGAGTTACAACAAAAAAGTGGCAGGTGGGCGGTTCACCCTGTAAAGGAGAAGAAAGCTTTTGAATATATGCCATCACTGCTTAAAAAGATTCTTCTGTCCAGGGTATCAGATGAGATGGGGATGAACCAGCCAGTGGTACTGGAAGCAGATGATCCAAGAAGGTTGTCCTCTCACCTGGCTCCACTCCCACCACCACCAACAGATCAGCTTGCTTTAGAACAGAAGTCAAGATTCATTTAATGACTAGACATTAATATTGGAGAAACATAAGATATAAAGGGCTACATGTCAATTTAACATTATTGTATGATTACTTTATTTTTAGTTTTAAAAAAATGAATAAATTTGTACTGATCACATGTGTAAGTTATTGCATATTTAGATTGCTTACTTTATCCTAGTCTGCCCCCAATAAATCCTCTATACTGACTAAAAGTATCAGGAAATTTGTCCCTGATTCTCCAGACACAACAGCTGGGAATTACCCTACGGTTTCTTGCACCTAAATGGCCATGGTGCCAAAGGATAAACTGCCTATATGCTGCATGTCTATTCCCTCTGTTCAAATCTGCATCAGGGGCTGCAGCTATGATGTCTTCTCTATAGCGTCTTGCTACAAGTAAGACAAGGTCATCAAGGACAACCCTTTGAAAATCCTGAAAACATGATAAACATTGTTTAGTACAGAGTTTAATTAAGTTCAGTATATTCAATCTATGGTACATAAGTTTTAAGATCTTACAGGAACTATTGAAAAGCAGTTTGTTGGAGTTTGTCCACAACAGAGTTTCTCAATTTCTGAGGGCATCTCTCGACAGTGGTTGCAGGTGCACCAGCTCGGAACACCATCTGATGGTTGGGGGTGGTATCCTTGTCGTCTTTCATTCTGTGAGGCCTCATTTAAAACATCAAAAACAAAAGTTGGGTCCCGTTCACATATCCTTCCAACAAGGTTCCTCAGAGTTTGTTCTTCAAGTGTGGCAATAGTTGCCTAAAGATAACAATAGAAGTGTGAGAATTGTACAAGCAATAAAAGATGGCATCTCTTTAATGCTTTTGACATTTATGTGTATTATAAAATCAGAATTAAGGTGAAAGATTGCCTTATATCTTCGACTTCAACACACCCTGAGCTGAATATCTCTCTGCTCCCTAGCAGCAGCAACTCTTTCAGCAGCGGCTTCTTGATTAATTCGTCTTCGAGCACCCACTCCCCTTACACCCCGCACACCTCTTCCTCTAACACCTCCAGGGCGTCTTCCTCTTCGGCGCCCTCTGCCACGCCCCCTTATCCTCCTAAAATCTGAGGAAGAAGAGGACTCTGGGGAGGAAGACCTCTGGGATGATGCATTGAAATTCTAAAAGAAATTGTTTATATATTCTTTGGATATAAAAAATACTACTGGGTAATATATACATGTATATAAAAATGTACATGTCTACTCTACAATGTCATTATTGATTGCATACATCTTTTGATTTAATCACCAACTTTACATGTTATATCAATTAACACACACATACTTTATATCCATGCACATATATAATATCATAATGTATATATCAAGTATTTTGTAATACTTTCAGAAATATTGTCCCTTTTTTAGTTTTATTATGTAGAGTAATTGTTAAATTGATTTTTAATAAATAACGAGAATTTAAATATAATACATCAGCTTTTCAATCCATTATTTATCACAGAGTAATGTTTAGATTTTTAAAATATAGCAGTAATGCAAAATTACTCAAAAATTTACCATACTATCATGATCACAATCTTATATTTATCATGTGTATTAATTTGAAATGTAGCAGGAATGTAAAATTATCAAAACTTTGCTGAAATTGTATGTTAAAAACCCACAAGCATTGTATTTAAATTTTGTAAACATTGATGTATTCATTCAGTTCACCCTTGTGAGGCCCCTCACATATTTAAATTAATCGAGGTCACCAAGTTCAGAAAGAGTTGTGTTTTAACAGATATAAACCGTTGTTTAAGGTTTATTTTATAAAGTTTAGACTTGAATAAACTTTTATAACAAATTTCTTACCTCTTCTGTCTCCATTTTGGGCTTCTCAGCAACGAAAGTGCAAATGATAACATCACTTTGTCGGGGGTCAGCATCTTCACGCGAAGTCGGCTATCTTCGGAAATCATGCCGAGCGATAATGAGGTTTAAACAACTTCACACACGGGTGATAGTATTTACTTAATTCTACTAATTAACAAACATCTTTTGATGTAACTGTCAATAAATTGTGTCCTAATTATGCATTCTACACATGAAGTTTCTATTTTCTTGCCTTAAAAAAATACACCTAGAACTTAGAGACTATCCCTTTAAATGAGAATATTTTTGTGTATTGATGTACCTTAAACTGTTTTTGATATATATTGAACTTTTCGACTTTACCATTGTAGGTAAGAAAAATCCTCAGCTCTGCTGATTAAAAAAAAAATTCTTAAACAGATTAAGAAACGAATTCATAATTTCAAGAAGAAAATGCATATTAAATTTCAGTTATATATTGCGCATGTCATAATTCATAATTCCAGGATAAATTAAACTTCGAATTTCTTGTTAGCATATATCTATCACTCAAGGAAACTTATAAAAGTGAAGTTGTCTTCGTAATGCTTATATTCATAAAACATATTTCATTTTCAGAGTTAAAACAAAATTCAGTTGACTCATCATCATCTTACTGTTGTATGCAAATAAACATCAACATGTATTAATATTCGCATTTATGGACTGTATTTTTGATAATTTAATGAATTCTTTTTTTTTTATACTATTGACGTTGTGCCTAGCTTTTTTTCCATATCATATCAGAACTATTTTGTTTTCTTATTATCTGATAAAACTGATTATACATTTGCAAAATTTCGTACTAATTATCTGGGATTTGAACATGGTTATTGTAACAGTTACTTGTAATATCTGAACCCCTCCACAACATGATATTATGCATTTAAATTTTGTCTATCAACTTGTTAGGAATGTATAGAAGGTTTTTATTCAATGGGTTTGATTTTCTTTCTAAGTACTGACTTGTTCATTTTTTATTTGTTGTTGTTTGATCAATAAAAGTACTTTACTTGTTTATTTCAAGTTCGAATAATTCTGTTCAGAAATGTTTACAAAAAATAGTCGAAAGAAAGAGTATAAGTTATTTAATCCATACAAAATTAAAATTCCTGAAAGAGGGGGGGGGGGGATGTCATGCAACCCAAACGAAGGGGGGCTTTTTCATGCTATAAGGTTTAAGGAGAATTCTTTTTTAGGGAAATGCTGGTAAATACAAGATTGCATTGACAAGTCTTTAACTCCTTTTATCAAACTTTGTTCAAGTATCTTGACCAGGTTGAAAGTGTACAGTTTAAAGTCTAATGATAATTTTTTTTTTATTTAGCTTCTGAATCATTATTTTGATGAGGTTTCAGTTTTATGGTAGTTCATTTAATTA